>NC_036842.1:44643471-44777127 GCF_002910315.2 Salvelinus sp. IW2-2015 | reverse complement strand
AGACTCGACAATTGGCTGCAGGGGAAAACGCATCAGCCACCACATTATCCAGACTTTTTACATGTCGTACATCCAAATGGAACACCTGCGAGGAACAAACACCAGCGCATAATCCTGCGATTTGGGCAAAGCATGGTGTGCAGGAAAGTAAGGGGGTTGTGGTCAGTGTAAACCACAATAGGGACCACACATATACTCAAAATGCTGCAACGCCCTCTTTCTCCCCCACTGAATAATCAACTGATAGCTGTTAAACTTTCGGAGAAATAACTAACAACAGGATGTTCAACACCCCCATCTGCTTGAAGCCAACACTACACCTGTAGCAACACTATAGGCTGAAGGCAGTTCCAATCATGGGGCAGCCAACACAGGGTCAGAGCTAAAAAGAAGTTTCACATTTTCAAAAGCACTCTGACAGCAGGAAGACCAGATTAAATCAGCCTCTCCTTCAACAGATCAGTCAGAGGTGCTACAACCGTGGAGAAGTTGAAGCAAAACCCTGATAATACCCAACCATACATAGGAAGCGTTGCAGCTCCTTCTTGGTGGTGGGCGGTGGAAACAGATCGATGGCGGCCACTTTAGCCCGCACCGGGAGACACGACCCTGCCTGACCACTCTGCCGAGGTAGGTCACTGTTGGCTAAGTTCACAGTGAGACAGGCCTCAGTCAAACGTTCAAACAGAGTGCGTATCTGCACCAGATAGCACTACCAAGTGTCACTATAAAACAACCACATCATCTAGATAAACAGGCCAGAGATCACCCTATTCATAAGACGCTGAAACGTAGCAGGAGCGTTGCGTAGTAGGCCTAAACTCCTGACCGTATAGGAGAAAAGACCTGAAGGAATAATAAAAGCAGATATTTCACGAGCTCTTGATGGCAAAGGCACCTGCCAGTAACCRTTCAGCAAATCATACTCGCTGAAAAAKCGGGCAGCATCAACCTGGTAAACACAATCTTCCATCCGTGGGAGTGTGTCACACTAARCTTCCGGTAGTCAGTGCAAAATCTAAGAGATCCATCTGGCTTGCTCACCAAGAGAKACGGGGAGGCCCAACTGGAGAATGATGGTACAGCGATATCATTAACCAGCATGTAACTTCTTAAAAAGTTGGAAATAAATTGTTCATGCGGTTACTAAAACAGCTGTATTGTTCGATTGGTATAAATATATTTTTGTTCCGATTTCCAGATTTGAATAGCAGAACAATTAGAGGAAGATTTCATACACTAACTGTTTACCTAAGTTGTTGGGAAAGTTGTCAAAGTAGCATATCTGTGGCAAAAGTGGAATGGAATGTTGGAAGTCATGATGTCACAATGGGACCTTTAGAATGTTGAAGAAATCCCATGAAAGTGGAAAAAGGACAAAAAGAAGGACAAAATATATATATTTTTAAAAGTATCAAAAGGTTATATAAATTAAACTTAATCCAGACCGGTTTACACATTTTAAAGTATGAATGACGTTTCTAGCTTAAACGATGTAAGAGGAGTAGAGTGGCAAATATTAACAACTATATTAAGTCGAAGTATGACAAAGATTTAAAGTGGGGACTCTTGCTTCCGAAGCTCCATTAATACGTCAGAAATCATTCTTWCAGGATTTAAAGTAGGGACTTTTGCTTCGCAAGTCTTACTAATTATTAGAATATGGTATATATTAGTAAATTCTTGAATTCTATCCAWACTGGCTTTTTTTATTTGTATGTTTTATTTTACCCCTTTTTCGTGGTAATCCAATTTGTAGTTACAGTCTTGTCCCATCGCTGCAACTCCCGTATGGACTTGGGAGAGGCGAAGGTTGAGAGCCGTGCGTCTTCCGAAACARAACCCAGCCAAGCCAAGCCGCTTCTTGACACAATGCCTGCTTAACCCGGAAGCACCAATGTGTCAGTGGAAATGCTGTACACCTGGCGACCGTTTCAGCATGCATTGCCCCCGACCCGCCACAGGAGTTGCTAGTGCGTGATGGGACAAGAAAACCCTGCTGTCCAAACGCTCCCCTAAACCAGACCAATTGTGCGCTGCTCCATGGGTCTCCCGGTCATGGCCGACTGCGACAGAGCCTGGACTCGAACCAGGATCTCTAGTGGCATAGCTAGCACTGCAATGCAGTGCCTTAGACCACTGCACCACTCAGATACCTGAAAGTTGAAACAGATAGGTGTGAGGGCCTATGTCGTCCATACAAGCTGTCACAATTTATTAATGTCACACCCTGAGCTGTTTCACCTGTCTTCGCCTGCCCTGACCCTGAGCCTGCCTGCAGTTCTGTACCTTTTGCCACTTCCCTGGATTACTGAGCTCTGCCCGCCCCCAATCCTGAGCCTGCCTGCCGCTCTGTACCTTACGAACTCTCCCCTGGACTATCGACCCCTGCCTGTCCTTGACCTGTCCTTTGCCTGCCCCCTGTTTATATAATAAATGTTCGTTATTCGAACTGTCTGCATTTGGGTCTTTTCCTGAGCCGTGATAGTACGAACTGGCCATTACGGACCCAGCAGACTCGGATCAGCTCCGCAACGCCGTCTCCTCCCAAGGAGCCACAATTGGAAGGCACGAGGCGTTGCTTCGTGGTCTTATGGAAGGTTTCCAGACCTTAGCAGAACGCCATGACTGAGGGTTGAATACATTGCTGGAGAATTCCYCGGGTTGTCTGATACGCAGTCTACCACGACAGTAACCTCCCAGCCCCTCAGTAACCCGGCTGTCAGCAGCGCGTCTCTKCCGGCCACCCAGGCTTCCCGAGAACCCCACTTACCTCCCCCAGAATGCTTCGCTGGAGAGTCGGGAACCTGTCGGGCGTTTCTCTCTAAGTGTTCCCTCATCTTCAAGCTGCAGCCCTCCTCCTTCCCCTCGGACTGCTTGAAGATAGCGTACTTCATCAAGCTGATGTCTGGGAGGGCTCTCGCCTGGGCTACGGCAGTGGGGGAACAGCAGTCTACTGTGTGCTTCAGTCTGGAGTTCGTGGTGGAGGTGAAGAATGTTTTCGATTTCCCATTTTCCAGGAGAGAGGCTGCCCGGAAGTTACTCCAACTTTGGCAAGACTCCCACAGTGTGGCAGACTATGCTGTGGATTTCCGCACGTTGGCTGCTGAGAATCCCTGTTCGACACATTCTTGTACGGATTATCGGAGGAAGTTTACGGACGAGCTCGCAGCCTGGGAACTGCCGAGGATCTCAACTCGCTCATCGCCCTGACCATCCGGATCGATGGGCGGCTACGGGAACATAGGAAGGAGAGGAGGTRCGATTCCGGTCCCACTCGCCTGCCCAAGGATTCCACCTTGCCTCCAATGCATCTTGGAAGTTCCCGATGTCTACATTTCCAAGAGAATCCGAGGCTACCCAAGTTCCACGTGATTCTCCGAAATCTGGGCAAATGCAACTAGGCAGAGGTAGGTTGTCTCCAGCCAYACGTTTACACAGGCTTAACACAGTGTTGCCTGTATTGCGGGACTACTGGTCATTTCGTGTCTACCTGTCCACTAAAATACCAGGCTCACCGGTAGGGACAAATACTCTGGTGGGCCATACGGAGAACTTTCCTTCTCTCCTTACTCGCACCCCTCTCCATGCCTTCCTGCTGTGGGGGAACCAGTCAAAATCTCTCTGGTTACTCATCGACTCTAGGGCCGATGAGAATTRTATGGACACTACCCTGGTGTCAGAGCTGGGCATCCCCACTCAGCCCCTTTCCATTCCCATGGACGTAAGAGCACTGGACGGGCGCTCTATAGAAAGGGMCACCCACAATACCATCCCCATCAACCTGCGGGTGTCAGGGAACCACAGCGAGGCTATACAGTTCAAGCTTATTAAGTCTCCTAAGGTTCCCGTGGTATTGGATTCTCTTGGCTCCAGCGACACAATCTCCTCATCGACTCATTCACAAGCATTTCGCTACACTCGCATTAACATCTGCTAACCATGTGTATGTGACAAATAACATTTGATTTGATTTGACTGGGCTGCTAGTGCTATCACGGGCTGGAGCCCGTTCTGCCACGCCCATTGCCTGAWGTCGGCGCAGCCTGCCCTGGGACYTRTTCCTGTGGGCTCAGAAGTAGCCTCAGACCTCTTCGTCGTTCCTGCAGAGTACCAGGACCTCCGGGAGGTTTTCAGTAAGGCCCGGGCCACTTTGCTTCCTTCGCATCGACCCTATGACTGCGGGATTGATCTTCTCCCGGGCACCACACCACSCCGGGGACGACTGTATTCACTGTCAGGTCCGGAGACCAAGGCTARGAAGACCTACATCGAGGACTCCCTGGCTGCAGGGTGTATCCGTACMTCTGCCTCCTCCTCCAGCGCAGGGTTCTTCTTTGGGGAGAAGAGGGACTAAACCCTGTGGCCGTGCATCGACTATCAGGACCTCAATGACATCAAGGTTAAGAACTGCCACCCGCTACCATTCATCGCCTCGACCTTCGAGCTGCTCCAGGGGGCCACCATTTTCTCCAAGTTGGACCTGCGGAACACCTACCATCTGGTGTGGCTACGGGAAGGGGAAGASTGGAAGAAAGACTTCAACACGGCCAGCYGACACTATGAATATCTGGTTATGCCATTTGGCATATCAGCCCCTACTCTTCCCCGAACAAGAGGATGAGGTCAGCATACCCTCGCCCTAGATGTTCGTCCGCCGCTGTCGCCATACCTGGAAGAGAGCCCGGTCGGCTCTTCTCAAGACCACCTCCAGGTATCAGCGACAGGCTGACCGCCACRGGACCCTGACGGTCCCCGTTATCGTCTCGGGCAGAGGGTATGGCTGTCCACTCGGGATCTGCCCCTCTGGGTGGAGTCCCGCAAACTTTCCTCATGTTTTGTTGGCCCTTTCCCCATCTCCAAGATTCTTAGCCCCTTTGCTGTTTGTCTTCTGTTGTCCCGTACCCTCCGTATACATCCCACTTTTCATGTGTCTAGGATTAAACCTATGTCTCACAGCCCTTTGTCTCCTGTTTGCAGGAGCTTGTGCTTGTGTCGCCCATCTTCCCCATTATCCCCTGTGCATTTATACCTGTGTTCTCTCTTTGTCTGTTGCCAGTTCGTCTTGTCTTGTCAAACCTACCAGCGTGCTTTTTGTKCTCCTGTTTTCTTGAGCCCCTGTTTTCTAGTTATCCCGGTTTTGATCATTCTGCCTGCCCTGAGCCTGACTGCCGCTCTGTACTTTACGGACTCTGGCCTGGACTACCAATCCCTGTCTGCCCTTGACCTGTCCTTTGCCTGCCCCCTGTTTATATAATAAACGTCTATTATTCGAACTGTCTGCATCTGGGTATTTTCCTGATCCGTGATAATTAATGCTTAATTTGTCCTAATGGATAATGGAAACACTTCGACCACTTTTTTTTAGGTGTCATCATTAAGACCAGCTGTTTTTATAGATACAAGATAGTTCAATGGAAACACATCATAGCAGGCAATTGTCACGTCTATTTTCTATGCGAAATTTCTAAGTGTTGACCAAAAAAATCTCTGGAAAGATAGCTAATGATGTCTTGCMCCTGTCTGTCTGTGGCATCTCACCAGCGGAGGGAGGGGTTGGGTCTCAGGATACTATGGATAGTACTTTACAGTGGCCAAACCTGAACACAGAGATGACTGTGAGCATTCTGGACTCGACTCTCCCTGCCTAGCTGACAGTGTGGCCTGGAGTAGTCAAAAACATAATTCTATATGGCCACAGATGGATTTCTGTAGTTCAATGCTTCCCATGTCTCCCCCTTCTGGATATTGGGATACAATTCATACTGCGGTTTCAAAATATACAGTGCTTTCAGAAAGTATTGACACCCCATTACTTAAAAAATGTAGCTCAACATGTGAAAACAGCTATTTCACATGTTTTTTTTGTAAGGGAAGTGATTCAGCTAAATAGCGTAAAAATCTTTAATCAATTACAATATGATTTACATTTTACATGATCACTTAGCACTGACRTTTCAATATGACCCTATTTGGAGTCTGCTGATCTTTCTGCTGTGCCACAAATTCTAGCATTCTCTGAAGTCCCCTACACATTCAATACCTATAATTCATCTCAGCACTTAGCAAAATAGTGCCATCTACGTGGTTATTTTAGCTATCAGTTAATCTGACTATTCACTCATCATCGATTTAATTTGCTAATTTCAGCAAATTCAGYGTTTTCTGTATGTTGGTGTGGCATATTATTCTGTTTAATGTTACTCCTGAATCACTGCTATAAAAATAATAGTTTTTCTGGGGTGTATTTTTAACAAAGCTGAGATTGACTTTGTCCAAYGTGTGTAGGAATGCAAGTGTAGGAATCCAGGTGAAATCAGTCATTGACACTCACATAATGTTTTAGCAGGAAGGTTGGAATGCCATGAATCAGAAGGTTGTGAGTTCAAATCCCAGGTTAGGCCATGTTGAATATTAATTACTGTATAAATTAACATACAGTACATCATGCATGTCAAATGTGTAAATTGGAAACACTGACTATTTCGTGACATCACCTGTGAAAAATATTCCCATATGAAAATTTGAATCCACGTGAAATATCGTCATGTGTTCCAAAACCACGTGAAATATCGTCATGTGTTCCAAAACCACGTGAAATATCGTCATGTGTTCCAAACCCACGCGAAGTATCATCACATGTGAAGTGTTCCAAAACCACGTGAAGTATCATCACATGTGAAGTGTTCCCAAAACGCATGATTTCACATATGGGGGCAGCGTTCATTGTTGTGGAGGACTTTAACAAAAGTAGTTAGTAATCGGTGACCACGGATGTCTATCAACACATTGACTATCCAACTCCACACTTGACCACTGCTACACACCACACAAGGGTATAAGGCCCTCTCCCGTCCTCCTTTCGGCAAATCTGACCAATACTACATTTTTCTCCCCCCAGCCTACAAACAAAGACTCAAGAGGGTAGTTCCGTTGGTCAGGTGTGTATAACGCTGGTCTGACCAATCAGAATCCATGCTCCAAGTCTGTTTCGATCACGTGGACTGGAATATCTTCCGTAAAGCCTCTKGGGATAACATCAWMGAATACACAACACAGTCACTTGATTCATCAAAATATTCATAGATGTCATGTCTTTCAAAACTTATCRGAATAAAAACATTTGGATTGATGGCAGCCTTGTTGGGAAACTGAAGGACATCATACAATTGTATGACTAAACAGTACAAATACAACCTACGCATTTTTTGATCAATATTGCGAGACACAAGTAAAGGGACAAAGTGGAYGAGCAATTCAGCYGGTCGGATGACTATGTAGCACTCACTTCCGTCATCATGAAGTGCTTCCAGAGGCTAGTCAAAGACCACATCACCTCCTCCCCCCCCGACACACTCAACCCTCTCCAATTCGTCTACCGCCCTGACAGATCCACAGACGACGCAATCACCATTGCACTGCACGTTGCCCTCACCAACCTGGACAAAATMAATGCAGGTAGGCAACATTACCTCCTCCACATTGATCCTCAGCAAAACAAAGGAGCTGATTGTGAACTTCAGGAGGAACCAGGTTGGGCCCGCCCCCATCCTCATCAATGGGGCGGCCATGGAAACGGTCAAAAACTTCAAGTTCCTCGGCGTACACATCTCTGATGAGCTGAAATGGTCAAACCATACAGACACAGTGGTGAAGAGGGCAAGGCAGCAACTCTTCAACCTCAGGAGGCTGAAGAAATTTGGCCTGTCCCCGAGGACCCTCACAGTGTTCTACAGGAGCACCATCGAGAGCACCATCAAGAGCCTACTGTCAGGCTGCATCACAGCCTGGTACGGCAACGACACCGCCGCTGACCACAATGCTCTACAGGGGATGGTACGCTCAGCCGAATGCACCTTTGGGTGCTCACTCCCTGCCTTCCAGGYAACCTACAACACCAGGTGTCGCAGYAAGGCCAAGAAGATCATTAAGGACTTTAGTCACACGAGCCACAGCCTGTTCTCCCCACGTCCATCACTCAGATGCCGGCAATATAGGAGAATCATGGCAAAAACTGTCACACTGGCCAAAAGCTTCCTTTCCCAAACCATGAGGCTGCAAAATATCCACTAGGCAGCTTCCTGCTCCTGCTGTCCACCTCATGCCCCCCAGAAATTCTACCCCTCCCCCTTGCTGCTCCCTCGATGGATATTCCTGCAATTTCTTTGTATTTTTATTTATTATGGATCCCAGTTACTCTTTATGGGGTCCAGAAAAATGACAATACATTGACATATTTCACAACACACTGTGTGCCCTCAGGCCCCTACTCCACCACTCACTACCTACAGTTGAAGTCGGAAGTTAACACACACCTTAGCCAAATACATTTAAACTCAGTTTTTCACAATTCCTGACATTTAATCCTAGTAAAAATGCCCTGGCTTAGGTCAGACACGATCACTACTTCATTTAAAGAATGTGAAATGTCAGAATAATAGTAGAGAGAATAATTTATTTCWGATTTTATTTCTTTCATCACATTCCCAGTGGGTCAGAAGTTTACATAGACTCAATTAMTARWTYGWKMCATTGCCTTTAAATTGTTTAACRTCGGTCAAACGTTTCTGGTAACCTCCCACATGCTTCCCACAATAAGTTGGGTGAATTTTGGCCCATTCCTCCTGACAGAGCTGGTGTAACTGAGTCAGGTTCGTTGGCCTCCTTGCTCGCACATGCTTTTTCATTTCTGCCCACAAATGTTCTATAGGGTTGAGGTCAGGGCTTTGTGTTGGCCACTCCAATACCTTGACTTTGTTGTGCTTAAGCCATTTTGCCACATCTTTGGAAGTGTGCTTGGAGGCGTTGTCCATTTGGAAGACTCATTTGTAACCAAGCTTTAACATCCTGACTGATGTCTTGAGATGTTGCTTCAATATATCCACATAATTTCCCTTCATCTGATGCCATATATTTTGTGAAGTGCACCAGTCCCTCCTGCAGCAAAGCCCCCACACAACATAATGCTGCCAACCCCGTGCTTCATGGTTGGGATGGTGTTCTGCGGCTTGCAAGCCTCCCCCTTTTTCCACCAAACATAACAATGGTCATTATGGCCAAACAGTTCTATTTTTGTTTCATCAGACCATGTGCAGTTGCAAACCGTAGTCTGGCTTTTTTATGGCGGGTTTGGAGCAGTGGCTTCTTCCTTGCTGAGCGGCCTTTCAGGTTATGTCGATATAGGACTCGTTTTACTGTGGATATAGATACTTTTGTACCTGTTTCCTCCAGCATCTTCACAAGGTCCTTTGCTGTWGTTCTGMGAATGATTTCCACTTTTCGTACCAAAGTACGTTCATCTCTAGGAGACAGAACATGTCTCCTTCCTGAGCGGTATGATGGCTGCATGGTCCCATGGTGTTTATACTTGCGTACTATTGTTTGTTCAGATGAACGTGGTACCTTCAGGCATTTGGAAATTGCTCCCAAGGATGAATCAGACTTGTGGAGGTCTACAATTTATTTTCTGAGGTCTTGGCTGATTTCTTTTGATTTTCCCATGATGTCAAGGCAAGAGGCACTGAGTTTGAAGGTAGGCCTTGAAATACATCCACAGGTACACCTCCAATTGACTCAAATMATGTCAATTAGCCTATCAGAAGCTTCTAAAGCCATGAAATAATTTTCTGGAATTTTCCAAGCTGTTTAAAGGCACAGTCAACTCAGTGTATGTAAACTTCTGACCCACTGGATTTGTGATACAGTGAATTATAATTGAAATAATCTGTCTGTAAACAATTGTTGGAAAAATGTACTTGTGTCATGCACAAAGTAGATGTCCTAACCGACTTTCCAAAACTATAGTTTGTTCACAAGAAATTTGTGGAGTGGTTGAAAAACGAGTTTGAATGACTCCAACCTAAGTGTATGTAAACTCCTGACTTCAACTGTATCTACAGTACAACATCCATATGTTAACGTGTATAGTGCATATGTTATCGTATGTGTGTATGTATGTGTCTGTGCCTATGTTTGTGTTGCTTCACAGTCCCCGCTGTTCTATAAGGTGTATTATTATCTGTTTCTTAAATCAAATGTTATTGATTGCYTCAGTTACTTGATGTGGAATGGAGTTCCATGTTGTCATGGCTTTATGTAGTACTGTGCGCCTCCCAAATGCTGTTCTGGACTTGGGGACTGTGAAGAGACCTCTGGTGACATGTCTTGTGGGGTATAATCAATTTCCATGATGTGTCGGCGCTCAATATATATAATCAGTATCCTATAATGATTTGTAMCATCAGCGCTGTTTGGCGCGTTGGTAACACATTTACCTTTAGATTAGAGGACCGGAGTTCCAATCGCAGACAGCATCATGATTCATTAAATCTCATTCTAACCAATAATGGGGGGTGCTCATTATAAATACATTGTGATTTAGTTTAGGTATCAGACTAACTTTTCTTATGATTTGGTTTGCAGAGCATACAGGCTGGCAGTTTTATCGCCAGTTCACCCTGAGAGAGAATTAGACGGGGTGTACATCGTCTCATCCCTGCGTGTGTCGTCTCTTCCCTAAAGCACGCATAGCCAGAAGCAAAGGCATTGAAGAAAAGTTTGAAGAAAACCAGTTAATTTCTTTAAATCTAGCCAAGCCTAAGACATAGACCTAATGCCTGCGCCTTATGTAAAAAAAATAGTATTAGTTAGCTTGTCCACTATAACAACAGGTTCAAGTGCAACCAGATTAACTTGCTTTGAAGATAAAACGACTTTCAACGCCCACTAATCCCTTGTCCCTGTTGATAGAGTAGTGACTTCAACTAGCTTTGGCTGCTTTCTAGTGGAAAGGAATGGTAACTACACTGGACAGCTAGTTGGCAGAGTCAAAGTAGACGTTAATAATACATGCCATTCAGCAGACGCCTTTATCCAAAGCGAACTGAGTACATGGTAGTGGAAACAGATCACAGAAACAGAATTACAGTTTTGATATCATTGGATGGTCAGTCCTTGCATCGATAGCTCTGTCTATGAATTTGAGAGTGGTTACATTTCTCCAGCCCCATCCCTCCGCTTTTTACCAAATAAGGACCAGGGAGTCACTGTGTTATTGTTTCTACTGCTGATTGACCCTTTAATAAGTTAAGATGCAGATGAAATACACACCAACATATGTTACAGATACTGTATAAAAATGGCCCATCACTCAGACGTTTAGTGAATACACAGRATCCAGCACAGCAAACAATCAATCAATCAAATATATTTTACAAAAGCCCTTTTTACATCAAAATAATAACCACAGTGGTTATAGAGGGTGCAACAGTTCAACACCTCAGTAGCAAATGTCAGTTGGTTTTTCATAGCTGGGCATTAATAGGTTGAGAGAGAGAGTCGAAACAGCCGAACCGGGACAAGGTTAGCACATCCATTGAAAAGGGTAAAAAAATCAGTGGAAAATCAATTCCACTCAGATTCCCRTCATGGATGGGTGCATCTTTGAATTTGCTGTTGAAAGGCCTGCTCCTTCTCCATTTTCGTAACACCACCCCGCTCCCCCAAAGTGATAGACAGTTTATCTTGGCTAGGACTGTGATGACTGTGATTCTGAGCTCTCAGGTTCATACAGCGAGTTCTGGTCTTCACTGATCTCACTCTCCGTCAGCTCCATCTGTGGCGTATAGGGGCAGGACTCGGTTGCATACTGATGGTCGTGAGCTCAATCTAGCCGGGCCCCGAGCTCTTTAGTGATGGTCCCTGTGGACCTCTTCTCCACCGCAGCACAGGAACACTCMGGCACCCAGGGGTCAGTTTGGCATGCTGTACTAACTGTTCTCTCCTGTTGGTAGAAAACAATTAAGGCATCTATTAGGCTATAGTTATATTCAATAATCACTGCATATACTTGAACTAAACAATAGCCTTAGAAATAACATGGATTTGCAGATGTACCTCCTCTGCCTCATGTACAGTCTTCTCCAGGATGAAAACCTTTTCAGGGAAGAAGATGTCATCCTGAAAACAAACAAACGTTTGTTAGACAACTAACCCACAATATATCAATTGGCGATAACAAGCTACCTGTCTTGTAGACTTTGTCCATACACACACACACACACACACACACACACACACACACACACACACACACACACACACACACACACACACACACACACACACACACACACACACACACACACACACCACACACACACACACACACACACACACGGCAAATACAGGGACATTCGTTTTTCAGCAAACATTAAATATGTCAACTTCAGTCAAGCTAAATGAGGTGGAGCTACAAAACAGTAACAAAGTAACCATACTTCTGTCAACAAAATGTATTACAGTACTTGACTATCTGAGGTGGAAGCTAGCTACAGTAGCTAACATTACCTAATAACAGGGGTAATGTACGCTAATCCCATTCCGTACAAATGTGCGCAACCGCGACATTCAAACGAGGCTGCAAAGAAAACTAATGGGACTGTAGTGACTGTGTTGACTTAAAAATCTGGGGTGTGAACTACGTTTCTATTCAAGTGTTGATTGACATGGTAATGGCTCTATAGTATTGGAGAAAAGTTGAAAAAACTGACCCCTCCGACGCTGTACGTTACATCGTGACGTGTCATGGCGTAACGTACAGCACGCATAAAGCAACTAATTCTGTCTTACAGCCTCTCTCCACCAGGTGTAGCACTTCTCTCGCCGTTTAAAAACAAGAAACGGACAGTGACGGGGGTAAGGGGGGGATACCTAGTCATTTTTTGCATCATCACTGCAAGCTATCATGACTCTCAAAAGCCGCTGTTTACTTCTGAAGATCACTTTAGCACCGCCCTAAAAACCCGATTCAAATTCGACACAAACCTTCAAATAGGTATGTAATGACACATTACATAAACTCTTTATAGTGTTTTATTTACATTTTAGAGGCGATAAGGTAATAAGTTGGACAGATCGAGTGAAAAAAGCCGTTTCCCCACACGACATCTCTCCTTCCCACTATCACGCAATAGGTTTCGCTTCCCCACCCGCCATTTTTAAAAAGACCCGACGGAGCTCATTGCCTTCTTGAATCATGCAGAGATCGGCATCATGAAGGTCTGGCATCTGGCATCATTGATTTTGTTGGAAAGGGTAGAAACTGTGCTTTACAATGGTATTGATATTACAGTAGATCTGGAAGTATTACGTTTTTTGGGCGCTAAAAGAAGGTCAATTGTATGGCCCAGCGTGATGTACAAAAGTGAGTTAGTTCACCTTACACAGATAAACTGTGTTGCAATTTTAGTTGCAATTGAGTTGCTTGCTAACGTTATTTGCTGGGGGGGTGTTACGCTAAACACTTCAGACGCAATTAGCTAGTTACCTTCAACTTGTCCAGTGTCTAACGCTAGACTAGTCAACAACGGTCATGACTGGTTAACGTTACCTCAGGCTCCATTGCATGGCTCGCGTCGTCTCCTCCGTTCAGTTGCTTTTGCTTGACTCCAAAGTCAGCGATGTTGATGATGGTCAGTCAGTAACCCCTACACCATAACCCTCGAAATGTCAAATTGAGGCGCAAGCAYAGGGCTTCAACATAGGCCTATGAATCCTTTCCATTTGGAAACTCCCGGTTGCCGCATGGAAAGTGCCCTTGATTGCGAAGTCTGCCTCTGCGAAATGGTGTCTGCAYATCCTGCTAGCTTGAGCTGGCACGTCCTTCAAAAGTTGGAGGTCCTTTGGCAGCCGATGTTAGTTTACCAAGGGATTTTTGGAGCCAATTCARACAGCCTGGCACTATACAGTGTTTGAATTTAATTACTACTTGATGTTTCCATCTTCGTTGTCCGCCCTTAACCTCACTCTCTTCGATTCACTTTCCYCACGAAAACTCAATACCACAGACAATTTGCTGATTCCTGCCAGTGARACACTGGCGTCAGTCATTACTATGGCAATTTWAAATGGCGCTGACAATAGCTAAAATAAACCTCATCAGCGATCAAAATACTAAATATAGAAATGTTTTTATGTTAAATGCACATGTTTAGTATTAGTGGATTGAATACATCTCTTTGCTTCGATTTACTTCCTAAAGTGTTTCCAGAAGACAACCCTGTATAAACAASCAGTAACTGACCTAGAGACAGAAACCTGGCACAATMAATAGGTGTTCAGGAGTCTTATGGCTTGGGGGTAGAATATGTTTAGAAGCCTCTTGGACCTAGACTTGGCACTCRGGTATCGCTTGCCGTGCGGTAGCAGAGAGAACAGTCTATGACTAGGGTGGCTGGAGTCTTTGACAATTTTTAGGACTTTCCTCTGACACCGCCTGGTACAGAGGTCCTGGATMGCAGGAACTTGGCCCCAGTGCTGTACTGCGCCATTCGCACTACRCTCTGTAGTGCCTTGTAACCAGTTACGAAAAAATATACTTATTTTTAAATCATATATCTTTGTAGTTCCATAGAAATTATCTGTGAAGGGAAAATTCCTGCTTATGGAATTTGGACAATTTTACTGGGATTTTATCAACATCAAAATTACACAGCAGAAATTCTAAGCCACCAACAGAGTCAAATAAATACTTAGGGAAGACATTCCAAATACTGTTATGGTTCTCAACATACTTGAAAAAATATTATTTAGAGTATTGAAATCTAAAACCTCAAGACCTCCTTGTTCTTGGGTATTACTGAGAATATATTTCCGTAGATAGTGAGGCTTGTTCCTCCAAATAGAATGATAAAGAATCTTGTCTAAGTCCTTTACAATTTTAGGGGCAAGTCAAGTGATGACGATACATAAACCGATCTGGATAACCCTTCAGCTTTGGACAATAAAACCCGACCATATAATGAAATATCTCTCAGTAACCAGAGGTTCAATTTATTCTTTGTTTTCTCAATAAGGGGGTTAACGTTTAATTCTCTCCTTTGTTTTTCGTCCTTGCATATACCAATTCCAAGATAAGTTACCTTCTCTTTAATTGGGATACCATATACTTCCTGTAAAACACAGACCTGAAACTAAGGAAATGTCTTCAATATAGGAAACTGCTTTAGAAACCTCATTCCTGTCTCTCAACAAATATGGTGGTATCATCATCCAGTTGACATAGTTTAAATTCCTTACCAAGTGCTGAAACACCTTGAAAATTCCCTTTCTTGATATGATGAGCCATAATTTGAGTAACCAATAAAAATAAAAATGGACTAATTGGGCAACCCTGCCTAATGCCACGCCCAATATCAAATCTTTAGGATGTCCCGTAAGCTAATTTCACAGAGCTAGTACAACCACTATATCAAGTTTGGACTGCTTTCAAAAAAAGTCACCAAACCCCAAAACCGTATTGCTTTGAATATAAACTCATGTTCTACAGTGTCAAAAGCTTTATAAAAAATCAAGAAACATAAGAATAGTCAATCATATCTAAGATCAACCTGATGTCATTACTAATGTTTCGACCGTGCATAAAACCAGATTGTTCTTCATCAATTATATGATGTAAGCCTTGTTTCAACCTCTATTCAACAGGCTAATGGGCCTCCAGTTGTCTATATAAAGACTATCCTTATTAGGTTTGGGAATCAAAGTAATTACACCTTGCTTTAAGGGAGCCGGTAACTCCCCTTTTTCTATTGATTCTTGGAACATAGCAAGAATGAAAGGAATCAAATGATCATTAAATGTTTTATAAAACTCGCTTATTAAACCATCATTTCCAGGGGACCTATTGTCCTTAAGGCTTTTAATACAGTCTTTTATCTCAATTTCAGATAACTCATCATCACAAAAATCCCTGAAATCATTATCTATCTTCTTAGCAATGTTTGCTACATTGTCTAAGAAAGGATCCATATTGGAAGTTGCATTTCCAGTAATTCCGGATTAGTCAGATCATTTTTTTTTTGTATAATCCATTATTCCATTTATGATGTCATATTCTTTCTCTCTCTAGGCACAAAAAAATTCTTTCCCCGTTGAAATAGCCAAAAGCCTTATATCAAATTTCATTAGCTCCCAGTAACTTCCAAACGTATTCATAACACAGGCACGAATCCAACATTTATCAATAATTTTTGCTACTTCCTTCTTAAATACTTCATTCTCTAGTAAAGTCTTATTCAATTTCCAGTAACCTTAACTAACTTTTTTTGTTGACAAACCATGCATATTTATCTTTATTGAAATCCCTGTGGTGGTTGGTTCAATTGAGACTGCATCAACCTTGTCAGCCATATCTTCAGATATCAGCCAGCAATCAATATGGGATTGTATAGATACATCTTTGGTACTCCATGTAAACATAATCTTATCTGGGTTCTTATGTCTCCAAATATCTAGAATACCTAACCTAAGACATATATTCCTCATCTCACAAACAGAATTGCTATCCTTAGGAGGCCATCTATCTAGATTATCATGCAATACTGAATTAAAATCTCCACCCCATATTACTTTGGCCAATMGAAATTTAGACATCATTTTACTTATTTTCCTCTCAATGTCTCTAAATAAAATACAGTTACTTGACTTGTTATTGGTAGCGTAAGTATTCACAACAATGCATTGACTGTGGTTGACGTCTACCAGTAGCAATAATCCATCTCCCTGTATTATCTTCTTCATGACTCATTATATGACCCTTAAAGTTGCCAGTGACGGAATTCTCCATCACAAAGTTTTTGAGCAATAATGTATCAATATCTATCATTCACAAATTAGCTATGACATAGGCAATGAATATACAGCAACACATTTTTTATTTCATCCCCATCTCAAAATCAAATGGTTTTGACCGCTTGGATGTTTTTAGTGAGCTTCCTTTCTCCTCCCATMTTTAGCCATGCAGTGCTTTCATAAAAAGTTATTCTTTGTTATGAAATTATCAACTTTACCCAGTATATCTAAAAATAACTATATACACTGATTGTTTAGAGCAAAACTACCAAAACGATTGCTGATGGTGAACCTGAACAATTAAAAATGAAATCTATTGTAAACCCCATTCAACAGTTATAGCTAGATGTGTTGTGTCTCCGGTAGTTTAATTGTATTCCGGTAAAACACCATTTTCAACAGCACATAGATAACAATAACCTAGCAAATGACATAGGTTGTCACTAAACTAATATAGCCTAATATCACGCAAGCCATATCAGGAACATAGTGTGGGTCAATGTGTGAAGCTGGGCACAGTGGGCAGTTTGACCAGGCTACTGATATTCCCTAGTGTTGTTCAGAATGCAAAATGACTTGTAGATCAATGACTGTCAACACAGTTAAATGCTTAGTTCCACACTGAAGGAGAGAACGCATCAGGGTTTCTGTACAGCACGTTGAGATATCAGCTGATGTAAGAAGGGCTATATAAATACATTTGATTTGATCAGTTGTCACAAAAGAGGAGGGTTTTTCCAAAGGTAGAAAATAATATCAGCAATTTTTTGGGGTGAAGTGGTGATTCTAAATGTTTGAATTGATTTTCTGGCCAATGCATGCTACATTTGGATTGGTTTGGGGTCTGCAGACCTATGCAGTCTATTTTACACATTAGAATTCTGGATCGACGTGTGTCGTGGTTGTTGCATCCATAAGGACAAAGGACATAGGAAGTCCATACTTCCTGAACATCGTTGGCTGTACCTACAACCTACCTGTCACTCACAGGCTGCAGATTAGTTCTGGATAGCACAGGGAGGGAAATGTTTAGACAACACGTGATATGGCAGCAGGCCTATTTAATAATCTCTATTATTGCCAATGAGAGTCGAGAAAAAGCAGACTGACTCCAAACCCAAATTGGTGCCACGGGTTCAAGTTTCAGGAATATGCCYATTACTTAAATTGGGACATGACTTCCTTGATAACCAACTTGATCAAGTTCACCGATTGTGTTACATCATGCGAGGGAGAAAAGTAGGTCTCCAAATTGGTTACAACACACTAAAGGCTAAATGCAATTTCCTCTCCTGAGTAATTCTATTTCGTCCTGTCCGTCCCAAATGGTACCCTATTCTCTATAGTCCACTACTTTTGGCCAGGGCCCATAGGGTTCTGGTCAAAAGTAGTGCACTATGTAGGGAATCTGGTGCCATTTGGGGGGGGGACATCATGTCAGAAGGTGGATAGAGCTACAGATATGGCTGCAGCCTATAAACAATGGCATTTGAGTTGATTTAATTATCTGAGGAGGAAGTATTTATGGGCTTAGTTGAGATTGCAGTGGGCAATTGCTCTGAAATAGCTGTTCCTGATTTTTTTTCACAGTGGGCTCCGGAGCGGAGCGAGGAATTTCACTCTTCTTTTTAGATTATTAGAATAACCATAATCACTCCCTGGATGCCTAGACTCTGATTTGAGTGCACACATGCCACCAGAAATAGGGTGAGAGAAAGAGGGAGAGAGTGTGTGTGTGCTTGCGTGTCAGGTGGCAGTGTCGGTGGTGTGGGTTCTTTCTGCATTTCAGAAAGCTTGACGCCAGCAGCTTACTGACACTATAGCTGTGTTTGAATACTCATACTAACCGTACTATTTAAGACATCAATTGAGTATGTTGTATGCTTATTGGTCATAGTATGAATATAGTTAGTATGACAAAAGTTCCCGGATGTCGTACTAAATTTGACAAAATACAAGCAGTGGACACTATTTCCGGGCGTAGCTTCAGAACGTTTTCAGATCTGAAGAAACTGCCGGAAAATATGCAGCCAAAGTCCGACAGCGGATACAAATTCATTGCTTTAACTAATTATGACAAATGTTAAGAAAATGTTGAGCAATGTAATAAAGTAATGGCTTTTCAAATAATTGAAAACATGTTACGTTGGCTGACAATTTGTTAGCTACGCTATCCTTATGAACAGCATAGCATTACAGGAGTCTGTACTGGTATGTTTGCAACTGATACATCGAACTTGCCAGGCAGTATATTAACTATACTCTAACTAACTACCCAACGTTTATTGACTTGATTATTCACATCATTCTTAGCTAAGTCGTTGTGCATTCTCAATGGAGATTGTTAATTCTGGCTGTCTACTCCAATTTCAGAGCACTTTCAAAGCCTAACCAGCTCTGCTTTGGCAAGTAAAATGGTCAGTGAGGTTCTCTCCTTTGTGTCTGGAAATAGGTAGCCAATGATAGCCAGTTAGCTTGGGTGCTTTTGTGAGGTCAGAGTGCTCGGATCAACCCTACTCCTCGACCAGAGCGCCCAGTGACGCTCTCCGAGAGCAAAGCGCTCTGAATTTACGAATGGACAATCTGACAACGCTATGGATTTACAAACGCCCAGAGCATACCCTGAGCACACTCTGGCACTCCAGATTGAATTTACAAATACACCAGATATAGTAAAATGTCTAGCTAGTGATTTGTTATCCTAGCAAGAGCTTACATAGCAACAGCATCAACTTCCGGTGGACAGGTGAATCGCTAGTACGCTCAACTGAAAGGATACTGTTCGTTTACAGTATACCAAAAGGAACTAATAGTATGTAGTATATACTCATTAAGTATTTAGTATCCAGTATGTTAGTATGGGTATTCCCACACAGTTTATGTTCTCAAACATCTCAAACAAATATGCAACCATTTAAACAACTGGATTAGCACGAGAAGCAAAAACGTATTTTAATTACTCATCTACAAGTACCTTCTCCTTCCAATCTTTCTTGCATGCAGGACTTCTCATGTCACTTTTCCGGTAAGTTTCTGCAATAATCTCATCCAAATGTGTATTCTTGAAGTACGATTTAGTGTTTATACTCTCAGTAGCCATGTTGTACTTTGTTGTTTTTAAAAAACTTTGTAGAAAAAAGCATGTGCTGCGTCTTGTGGATTTTCAATGGAGAATGAATTGCATTGCACGCAGCTATAGGACAATGGCCGTTAGTACTACAAAGGGCTATCTAGCTAGCTATGTTTCAAAACGATAGGTGGTCATTGGACCAAGACACTGTCAATCAAGTGAACACCGCTCATCTCATTGGTGCGTAATGATGGCTGTCCTTCATGGGTTAATTGACGTGTTGTGTAGCCAAATAGTAATGTAGAATGAGGAAACAAAGTTTGGTTGCCTTCTAGAGTGTCTGAGGATTAAACAGGAAACAAATTTGATCGGGTGACACAAGGTTTAGCCGGTTAGATTTCATAGATTGTTTTGTAGCAAGTTGAAAGAGTCGGAATTCATGCAAAACGCTATATACAACATGGATTGTGTCAGGATATAAAAAAAATCCAGCAAAAATACGCAACATTTTATCTCTGGGACCTTCAGGCTGACAAATCAGAGCAAGATTCCTTAATGTAAGTACATAGTCATACCATCAGAGGTGAATATATCAAACCAGTTGCATTGATTAAAGTGTTTTGTTGTTGTGCACTATCCTCAAACAATAGCATGGTATATTTCTTGCTGTAATAGCTACTGTAAATTGGACAATGCAGTTAGATTAAGAATAATTTTAAGCTGTATGACCATATAAGACATGTCTATGTCCCGGAAAGTTGGCTTTTGTTTACACCGCCATTCTAGTCAAATATCGCATATTGAGGAGCAACTGTCCCGATTTCAGGACACTGATCCAGTAGAGGTAAAATATCAAAAATACCTCATTTACATAAGTATTCAGACCCTTTGCTTTGAGACTCGAAATTGAGCTCAGGTGCATCCTGTTACCATTGATCGTCCTTGATGTTTCTGCAACTTTATTGGAGTCCACCTGTGATCAATTCAATTGATTGGACATGATTTGGAAAGGCACACACCTGTCTATATGAGGTCCCACAGTTGACAGTGCATGTCAGAGCAAAAACCAAGCCATGAGGTCGAAGGAATTGTCCGTAAACCTCCGAGACAGGATTGTGTCGAGGCAGAGATCTGGGGAAGGGTACCAAAAAATGTCTGCAGTATTGAAAGTCCCCAAGAGCACAGTGGCGTCCATGATTCTTAAATGGAAGAAGTTTGGAACCACCAAGACTCTTCCTAGAGCTGGCCGCCCGGCCAAACTGAGCAATCGGGCAAGAAGGGCCATGGTCTGGGAGGTGACCAAGAACCTGATGGTCAATCTGACGTAGCTCCAGAGTTCCTCTGTGAAGATGGGAGAACCTTCCAGAAGGACAACCATCTCTGCAGCACTCCACCAATCAGGCCTTTATGGTAGAGTGCTAGGCAGAAGCCACTCCACGACCCGCCTCAACCTGTTAAACAAGTCATTTTTTCTCCACATGATTTGTGTTAAGGTAATTAAACAATAGGTGTAATAATGGAGCTGTGAGTCAGGAAGCAGGTGAAACGTTTAATAAAACAAAACCATGACCGAGACAATCCCATGTGACTACACAAGAACAATACCAACTGGTGAATGAACCTGGAAGAGTGACATATAAAGGGAGGAAATTATGAAGGTAATGGAGTCCAGGTGTGAATCATAATGATTAACAGGTGCGCGTAATGATGAGTGACAGGTGTGCGTAATGATAAATCCCAGGACCGGTGGTTAGTTTTCCGGTGATGTCGTATGCCGGAGGGGAGGAGCAGGATAAGATGTAACAATACCCCCCCCCCCCCCCCCAAACCTCTGACATGCGGCTCCAGCCGCAGGACTACGATGACCAGAGGGATGACCCCGAGGACGAGGAGCGGGTCGGTCTGGGCGGCGAAGGTGTAATCACGGATGATGTTGGGGTCCAGAATGTTCTCCACCAGAGCCCAACACCGCTCCTCTGGGCCATACCCCTCCCAGTCCACCAGATACTGGAGCCGACCCCCACGATGTCAGGAGTCCAGTAAGAATATGACAGTGTATGCCGGACCATCCTCGTAGTCCGGGGGGTGGAGGTGTGTCGTGGGGAACAGTATCAGCTAGGGAACCAGCTAGGGAACCAGGAACCACCGGCCTGAGAAGGGTGAGATATGATAGTGACTGGGTAGTTGTAACCTGTACGTCACCTCGTTGACCCCCCGGAGAACCTTGAACAGCCCCACAAACCGGGGGCTCAGTTTCTTGCATGGCAGGCGGAATGGGAGGTTTCTGGTAGAGAGCCAGACGTGGTCCCCAGGATGGAACACAGGGGTCTTACTGCGGTGGCTGTTTGCCTGTTCCTTCTGATGATGGACAGCGCTGGAGCCACTCATCTACCGCGGGAGCCGCGGTCTGGCCCGGGGTCAACGGGGCCAGGGCTGGCTGGAAACACAAAACACACTGCAAGGGGGTCCAGCCAGTGGAGGAATAATGTAAGGAGGAATCGTGCCCACTCACCCTGCCGGTCCTGACAGTGACTTCTCAGGAACCCTCCCCAGCTCCTGGTTCATCCTCTCCACCTGCCTGTTGGACCTAAGCCGATACCCAGAAGTGAGGCTGACCGTGACCCCAAGCTCCTCCAAGAAGGCCCTCCATACTGATGATGTGAATTGGGAGCCACGGTCCGAGACGATGTCCTCTGGAAGACCAAAATGCCAGAAGACCTCCTGGAAGAGTGCCTCAGCAACCTGGAGAGCAGTGGGGAGACCATTAAGAGGGATTAATCGACATTCCTTGGAAAATCTATCCACTACCACCAGAATGGTGATGAAACCATCACAGGGGTAAGATCAGTAACAAAGTCAATGGACAGATGTGATCAAGGTTGCTGAGGCACAGGAAGTGGCAGGAGCTTCCCTGCTGGAGCATTCTGGGGGGACTTGGTTTGAGCACATACAGAACAGGAATTGACTTACCGAGTGACATCCTGCACCAAGGTGGGCCACCAGTACTTCTCAGCGATGGAGTGGATGGTGCGAGAAATACCTGGATGTCCAGCGCCAACAGCTGTGTATGCCCAGGTCAGCAGCCAATCCCTTATCCCTGTGGAAACGTAGATGCACTCGGGAGGACAATTCCGGGGTGCAGGCTCCCTCTCTAGAGCCTGGCGGATGTCCACATCTACTTCGCAAACCACTGGACCTACAACTTGGGAAGATGGGATTATGGGTGCCCTCTGGACAAGAACCTCTCCCAAATCGTAGATACGAGACAGGGCATTGACCTTGATGTTCTTAGAACCTGGGCGATAAATCAGCGTAAAGTCGAACCTGGTGAAGAAAAGTGCCCACCTGGCTTGGCGCGGATTCAGTTTCCTCACTGTCCGAATGTACTCTAGGTTCCGATGGTCGGTGAGGATGACAAATGGTTCCTTGGCGCACTCCAGCCAGTGTCTCCACTCTTCTAATGCCAACGTCACTGCCAGGAGCTCCCAAATTCCTGACGTCGTAATTCCTCTCTGCAGAGGACAGTTTCAACAAAACTGCCCCCACGCCCACCTCAGATGCATCTACCTCAACCATAAAAGGTAGAGTGGGATCTGGGTGTTTTAGCAAGGGGCGAAGGTGAAACGCCCCTTGAGGAGACGAAAGCCCTCGTAGCTGCTGGAGACCACACCAACCTACAAGGCCCACACTTGAGGTGAGAGGGGCTGCAACGGCTCTGAAGTTCTTGATGAAGTGGCGGTAGAAGTTGGAAAACCACAAAAAAACATTGTAACCCCTTGATGGTGGTTGAAACTGGCCATGACTTACGGCATCTACCTTCTTGTCCTCCATCCTCCCTACAGGGTGATTTGGTAACCCAAGAAGGATACAGCTCCCTGATGGAATTGGCACTTCTCCGCCTTGACGAACAGGTGATTGGCCAAGAGGCATTCCATGACTGCTTGAACGTGGGTGATGTGATCCTCCAGGTTGGTCGAGAAGATCAGGATGTCATCGATGTATACAATCACCTGACGTCCGAGCATGTCCCTGAACACCTCGTTGACGAATGCCTGGAACACTGACGGAGCATTGGCTAAGCCAAAGGGCATAACCAAATACTCGTAGTGACCAGACATCGTGTTGAACGCCGTCTTCCACTCATTGCCCTCCCGGATGCGGATGAGATTGTACGCACTCCGCAGGTCCAGTTTGGTGAAGAACCGGGCACCGTGGAGCTGCGCGATGGCTGACGGCACCAACGGGAGAGGGTACCAATACTTTGTGGTGATGTCATTGAGTCCTCAGTAATTGATACATGGGTGTAATCCTGCCTGCTTCTTGGCCACAAAGAAGAAACCAAACGACGAGGGAGATAAGTATGTGCGGATGAAACCCTGTTGGAGTGCCTCTTAAATATAATCCTCAATGGCCTGGGTCTCAGCCACAGACAGAGGGTAGATGAGTCTGCGCGGAGGTGTAGCTCTGAAAAACAGGTCAATGGCACAGTCCCAGGGGCAATGAGGAGTGAGACAGGTAGCGTGGGTCTTGGAGAATACCTCCCTTAGGTCCTGGTATTCCTCTGGGATGTTGGGCTGAAGGGCAACCAACCGACGTGGAACCACAGGGGACAGGGAAGCAGGTTCTCCGGCATTCAGGTGACCGGTCTGTGATTCTTATCCTCGACCATGAGATGGTATGGTCATGGCATTGGAGCAAGGGAGGCCGAGGATGATTTTGTGACCTGGTGCACTGGTGATAAAGAAGGGGATGTTCTCCTGGTGATTGGACTCCACTGTGAAGGTGAGTGGTTGAGTGATGTGTGTGATGGTTCCAGATATTAATGGCCGACAGTCGAGACCTTGAACTGGAAAAGGAGAGGGTAGATGGTAATGTTATGGTGGTAATGTTATGATGGTAATGTTGAGAGAGGAGGCAAGGGTCTGATCCATAAAGTTCCCCGCAGCGCCGAAATCCACTAAAGCTGTAGACAAGGTAAATGAGGGACAGTCAGCCAGAGTGATGGACACCAAAAAGAGTCTAGCAGGAAGAGCTGAATCTGTAATACTCACTGCTGGTCCAGGGGATGGACCATCACGTGACTGTCCCTCTGCTCTAGTGGATTCTAGATTCTGAAGTACCGGACACCACTGGAACTTGTGCCATACTTGCCCACAGTACAGACATAGCCCCAGCTGTATCCGTCTGCGTCATTCTGCCGCAAAAAGGTGTGTGACCCCTACCTCCATAGGTTCATGCTCTGATTCCGAGTACTCGCCGAAGGAGGGAGAAAAGTGATGAGAATGCCAACGCTCCTAGAGAAGGTTATCCAGCCAGATGGCCATCGCAATGAGTGCGTCCAGGTCTGTCTGGACCTCCTCGCGCAGCCCTCTTCTAAATAGGCTTTGAAGTGCCGGCTCATTCCATCCACTGGAAAGTGCTACTTTCCAGAAGGTGAGCGCATACTCAGGTGCCGTCTGATTCCCCTGCTGTAGCTGAAGCAGACGCTCACCTCCCTCTCTGCCCTCCATGGGATGATCAAAAATGCATTTAAACAGTATCAATGTAGTATCAATGTTGTGACTTTACTTTCATTAATCTGATGACTGTTATTTATTTAATACTCTAACTATGTTTAATTGTTACCCGATTAAATTAGTAATGTAAAAATTAACTCATTAAGATTTGGGGCACCGCGGAATAAGTTGTTTAAAACTTCTTGTCAATAGGGGGGGCCATTTCGACTTTGTAAAAAATTTGTTCCCAAATTCAACTGCCTCGTACTCAATTCTTGCTCGTACAATATGCATATTATTATTACTATTGGATAGAAAACACTCTCTAGTTTCTAAAAACCGTGTGAATATATCTGTGAGTAAAACAGAACTCGAGTTGGAGCAATCTTCCTGTCAGGAAGTGAGAAATCTGAAATTGGGAACTCTGTTCCTGGGTCAGTTAATAAATTTGGCAATTATTCTATTGGTCGACAAGCACTGCATGCGATTTCCCCTAGATGTCAGCAAGCGTTGAGAATTGGAATTGTGTTGCTAGGTAGATCTGAGGCAGTATAAATAGGCTTGGCACGAGGGGTGCACCCTTTCATCGTTCGCCATGACGCAAGACAGACCTCAGAGATGCATTCTGAGAAGCTCACGTTATCGGCGTTAGATATATCCGGCTCTGATTTTATTCGATATAGGTGTTAGAAACATCATAACGTAGTTATTTTAAACCGAGTTATATCAGTTTACATAGTATATTGCGATTTTCGGAATTTCTTTGCCCTGCGTTTTGAAGAGTTGGCATGTTTGGGCCACATAGCTAATGTTTGCTGCTAATTACACGGTTGAAGACAACATTCTACAACCGAGCAACGATTATTTTGGACAAAGACAACTTGCCCAAGATTCTGATGGAAGCTCATCAAAAAGTAAGAACTATTTATGATGTTAATTCGTTGTCTCTGTTGAAAAATGTAAAACTACTATTCGGCCATTAATTTCGGTGCGGTCTCGCTTTAACGCACGCTGTATGTCGTAGTAACGTTAATTTTAAAAATCTAACACAGCGGTTGCATTAAGAACTAATGTATCTTTCATTTGCTGTCCAACCTGTATTTTTAGTCAAGTTTATGATTAGTTATTGATTAGATTAGGTGCCTCTCCAAGATGGCGCCGGACAGATTGCTTAAGTTTGGCTACTAATCACATTGTATAACCACGATTTGTGCCGCTACATATGCACATTTTCGAACAAACCCTATATGCATTGTGTAATATGATGTTACAGGACTGTCATCTGATGAAGTTTATGAAGGTTAGTCAAAAATTATATATCTTTTGCTGGTTTGTTACGATCGCTAACCTTTGCTGCTGGTAAATGGCTTGTGTTTCTGGCTATTGTGGTAAGCTAATATAATGCTATATTGTGTTTTCGCTGTAAAACACTTAAAAAATCAGAAATATTGGCTGGATTCACAAGATGTTTGTCTTTCATTTGCTGTACACCATATATTTTTCAGAAATGTTTTATGATGAGTATTTAGGTATTTGACGTTGGTCTCTGTAATTATTCTGGCTGCTTCGGCGCTATTTCAGATTGCAGCTGCAATGTAAAACTGTGATTTATACCTGAAATATGCACATTTTCTTAACAAACATATGCTATACAATAAATATGTTATCAGACTGTCATCTGATGAAGTTGTTTCTTGGTTAGTGACTATTTATATCTTTTTTGGTCGAATTTGTGGATAGCTACCTATGCAGGAAAAAAATGGTGGAGAAAAAAAAGTTGTGTCTTTTGCTATGGTGGTTAGCTAATAGAAATACATATTGTGTCTTCCCTGTAAAACATTTTAAAAATCAGAAATGATGGCTGGATTCACAAGATGTGTATCTTTCATTTGGTGTCTTGGACTTGTGATTTCATGAACATTTTATTATATGATATCCCTGTGGCTTTAGGCTAGGCTATGCTAGTCAGCTTTTTTGATGGGGGATGCCCGGATCCGAGTTGTGACTCGTTAGAGGTTAAAGAGTTACCATCTCCTGAATTAAACTCTAAGGTCTTTACCTATAACATCCATAAAACAGTCAACATATTAATCATTACCTCGTATCATATCATCATTCTGAACGATCGTAACTTCTTGATCTGCAAAAACCCCAGCCTTGCTCATTATTCAGCACTACACAAATTGGTTTAATATATGATTTACTAGCTAATTAAATAATAACACAGAATACCCACACACACTTATTACATGAGACAAAGGTCCCTAGCAAACTTTTGCAATATGACGGGTTGTTACAACATAGATGGAGGAAGGGGGAGAGCGAAAAAGGCAAACTTATCGTCGAGACATTTCAGATTTATTCTCACAGTAACCTTAATCATATACTTTGCACACAAATGCCGCTCGTTTGGAATAAGAAATCCATGAATGTATTTACGTCTCTGTCGAACCAGCCCTTCTTCGGCAGGTTGTTGGCCTTCCACGGCCTACTTGTACAGTGGGGCAAAAAAAGTATTTAGTCAGCCACCAATTGTGCAGTTCTCCCACTTAAAAAGATGAGAGAGGCCTGTAATTTTCATCATAGGTACACTTCAACTATGTCAGACAAAATGGAAAATAAAATCCAGAAAATCACATTGTAGGATTTTTAATGAATTTATTTGCAAATTATGATGGAAAATAAGTATTTGTCACCTACAAACAAGCAAATTCTGGCTCTCACAGACCTGTAACTTCTTCTTTAAGAGGCTCCTCTGTCCTCCACTCGTTACCTGTATTAATGGCACCTGTTTTGAACTTGTTATCAGTATAAAAGACACCTGTCCAAACCTCAAACAGTCACACTCCAAACTCCACTATGGCCAAGACCAAAGAGCTGTCAAAGGACACCAGAAACAAAATTTAGACCTGCACCAGGCTGGGAAGACTGAATCTGCAATAGGTAAGCAGCTTGGTTTGAAGAAATCAACTGTGGGAGCAATTATTAGGAAATGGAAGACATACAAGACCACTGATAATCTCCCTCGATCTGGGGCTCCACGCAAGATCTCACCCCGTGGGTCAAAATGATCACAAGAACAGTGAGCAAAAATCCCAGAACCACACGAGGGGACCTAGTGAATGACCTGCAGAGAGCTGGACCAAAGTAACAAAGCCTACCATCAGTAACACACTACGCGCCAGGACTCAAATCCTGCAGTGCAAACGTGTCCCCCTGCTTAAGCCGTACATGTCCAGGCCCGTCTGAAGTTTGCTAGAGAGCATTGGATGATCCAGAAAAGATTTGGAGAATGTCATATGTCAGATGAAACCAAAATATAACTTTTTGGTAAAAAACTCAACTCGTCGTGTTTGGAGGACAAAGAATGCTGAGTGCATCCAAAGAACACCATACCTACTGTGAAGCATGGGTGGAACATCATTCTTTTGGGCTGTTTTCTGCAAAGGGACCAGGACGACTGATCCGTGTAAAGGAAAGAATAATGGGGCCATGTATCGTGAGATTTTGAGTGAAAACTCCTTCATCAGCAAGGCATTGAAGATGAAACGTGGCTGGTCTTCAGCATGATAATGATCCCAAAACACCGCCGGCAACGAGTGGCTTCGTAAGAAGCATTTCAAGGTCCTGGAGTGGCCTAGCCAGTCTCCAGATCTCAACCCATAGAAAATCTTGAGGATATGAAAGTTCCGTGTGCCCAGCAATCAGCCCCCAAAACATCACTCTCATAGAGGATGATCTGCATGGAGGAAATGTGCCAAAATACCAGCAACAGTGTGTGAAACCTTTGTGAAGACTTTCAGAAAACGTTTGACCTCTGTCATTGCCAACAAAGGGTATATAACAAAGTATTGAGATACACTTTTGTTATTGACCAAATACTTATTTTCCACCATAATTTGCAAATAAAATCATAAAAAATCCTACAATGTGAATTTCTGGGAAAAAAATTCTAATTTTGTCTGTCATAGTTGAAGTGTACCTATGATGAAAATTACAGGCCTCTCTCATCTTTTTAAGTGGTAGAACTTGCACAATTGGTGGCTGACTAAATACTTTWTTGCCCCACTGTATATGCTCTGATTGTCCACCAAAGGTCACAATAACCTTCTTAGTTGTCTGGTCTCCATGGGTGTTCATTTCTCAGAACAGCTACTTAGATGTACCAGTGATTGTCTGAGAGGGGAGTTCTCCTCTCTCCACCTCGGGTAGATAGTCAAAGTTCCAAATCACTTTACACGCGGAGCTGCAGACTGGCGGTGTCCTGGTCTGGTAGGTGAGTTAATTTCCTTCACCTCGTGTTGAGGTTGAAAGTTTCAACCATTTGAAACGTGTAGCTCTCCGCCTCACATTTCCTGGTCTAAAGGTTGATTTGTCTTCCAAGCCTTTATGCACTCTTGGTCAAAAGGGACGTTCCGTCATGCTGACAAGCTCTCTGACCTCACTCGGGGCGTGGCTACATAATGTGCAAAGGATATCAAAAACTATTATCTCATTAGAAAAGATAGGAATGGGATTTTAGTTAACACAAATACATTCATCACTTTTCATATTATATGTTCAACGCATCGGTTGAAACCTCATACCTATAATGGCCATACTTTCCAAGTTACAGCACTTGAAGGTACCACGTTCATCTGTACAAACAATAGTACGCAAGTATAAACACCATGGGACCACGCAGCCGTCATACCGCTCAGGAAGGAGATGCGTTTTGTCTCCTAGAGATTAACGTACTTTGGTGCGAAATGTGGAAATCAATCCCAGAACAACAGTAAATGACATTGTGAAGATGCTGGAGGAAACAGGTACAAAAGTATCTGTATCCACAGTAAAATGACTCCTATATCGACCTAACCTGAAAGGCCGCTCAGCAAGGAAGAAGCCACTGCTCCAAACCCGCCATAAAAAAGCCAGACTACGGTTTGCAACTGCACATGGGGACAAAGATCGTACTTTTTGGAGAAATGTCCACTGGTCTGATGAAACAAAAACAGAACTGCTTGGCCATAATGACCTTCGTTATGTTTGGAGGAAAAAGGGGGAGGCTTGCAAGCCGAAGAACACCATCCCAACCGTGAAGCACGGGGGTGGCAGCATCATGTTGTGGGGGTGCTTTGCTGCAGGAGGGACTGGTGCACTTCACAAAATAGATGGCATCATGATGAAAGAAAATTGTGTGGATATATTGAAGCAACATCTCAAGACATCAGTCAGGAAGTTAAAGCTTGGTCACAAATGGGTCTTCCATGTTGACATTGACCCCAAGCATACTTCCAAAGTTGTGGTAAAATGGCTTAAGGACAACAAAGTCGAGGTATTGGAGTGGTCATCCCCGAGCCCTGACCTCAATCCTATAGAACATTTGTGGGCAGAACTGAAAAAGCATGTGCGAGCAAGGAGGCCTACAAACCTGACTCAGTTACACCAGATCTATCAGGAGGAATGGGCCAAAATTCCCCCAACTTATTGTGGGACACTTGTGGAGGCAACCCGTAATGTTTGACCCAAGTTAATCAATTTAAAGGCAATGCTAACAAATACTAATTGAGTGGATGTAAACTTCTGACCCACTGGGAATGTGATGAAAGAAATAAAAGCTGAAATAAATAATTCTCTCTACTATTATTCTGACATTTCACATTCTTAAAATAAAGTGGTGATCCTAACTGACCTAAAGATAGAGACTTTTTACTAGGATTAAATATCAGGCATTGTGAAAAACGAAGTTTAAATGTATTTGGCTAAGGTGTATGTAAACTTCAGACTTCAACTGTATGTACTTTATTTTAAGAATGTGAAATGTTCATTCTGCTATGCCGTGCGTAAAACAACTCACGCTGGGGGCGACCGTTAATTGGAACTCGTGTGAAAAGGTTGAGTATGCGGAATAACAAGAGTGTTCTTGCTTTCAGCAAGCCCACTCGTGCAAGACTGCACACTTATTATAACACCTCTATGAGATAACCTTATTTCCTTTCTGCATGAATGCAGCTAAGCCAATCAGGCAGTCTACACAGACAGAACACTTCTGCCAAAATTGAATCATGAATGAATGCGTTTGCGTACCTGGGCCAGACCCTTTTGTGAAATTACACAGTCATGACTAGCTGAGTTCATGTCGCATACACAGAGTCACATTTGCCTAATTTGGCGTGAACAAAACCAAAACACTTAGGAAGACTTCTTAATCCCTGTCCGAGGAATGATTTAACAGCTAGTAAGGTTTTAGATACACAGCTGTAGAGTCTAACTTGTAGCTATCATCATCTTAATTACTCTCATTGTATGTGAAAGTTCTCTGTCCCTTACTTTAAAACAAAACTTTAAAGATGCCTTTAAACAATCTAAATAAACTTACCGACAGAAGAGGCAGGACTTGGTCCTAGGGAGAGAGTCTGACCCCCTTGTCCTACATTCAGGCTAATGTCAGCCGACAGGTGATTGGTTACAGTCATTATCAGTGACTGTCTGTGATATAAGCCACCTTGTCTTCTTTAATGACAAAATTGGGTTGACTTGACAGCAATTATGTTGGCAAAAACTAAGACAGATATGGAAACAGACTACTGACGTTATCTTACCGTGCAACTGGTTTACAGTTTTGCGGAGGAAGTCCCACTCTTCTTCCAAAGCCTCCATCTTGATCTTCATCTTCAGTGTCTGCAATTTTCACCTGTTCAGTTGCATGGTCAGAGGGACTTGATACAGACACTACAATTCAAACAAAGGGCATTCGTCATAACGTCATAAGATGTTCTGCAGAACAGTTGTTTTAAAGATGTCATGAAACAATGCAAACACACTGACCAACAGACGAGGCAGGACTTGGTTGTCCTAGGGAGGGAGTCGGACTACCTTGTCCTAAAGGGAGAAACAAAGAGAACCTTCAGGCTGTCAGCCAACAGATCATTGGTTACAGCAAGGATTCCCAACCACTAGGCCGTGGACCGGCCTGCCCTTTTAATAGTTTAAAGCCTGGCTAATGCACATATCTGTGATACACACAAACAGGTCGGCTAACCATTCTTTCCTCCGCAATATTCAAAACACAAGCAATCAAGATGGATTTAGGGCCTGCTTAGTAACACATGTAAAACATGGTTGAGCCATTTGTCTGTATGGGTCGACCTGTGTTCACTGACCCATAGTCAGTCATGTCTAAACGCAACAGCCCTACTTTTTAATTTTGTTTTCCGTGAACGGCCCTGCATGCTTACAACCTGTGTCGTAGGTTTAGTATGAATGGGTCTGACAGGGGTTAAACAACTTCAAATATACAGGGTAAAACCATGGTTCTTGGTGTGAAAGGGGTACCATTATACCCTCTCTGATTAATTCATTGTTGCAGCACTTCGGAACTGAAATGTGAACTGAAGCTTACTTACAAAGGTTCTACCTACTAGCTAGCGCTTTGCAGTGTCAATATTACAAACTCGTCACATAAACAATATCAAAGAGCCAACAGAGTCTGGTTGAGAGAATGCCAAGAGTGTGCAAAGCTGTCATCAAGGCAGAAATATATTTTGATTTGTTTAACACCGTTTTGGTAACTACATGATTTTGGCTACCAAGCGGCGCTGCATCTCAGTGCTAGAGAAGTCACTACAGACACCCTGGTTTGAATCCAGGCTGTATCACAACCGTCTGTGATTGGGAGTCCCATAGGGTGGCGAACAATTTGGCCCAGCATCGTCCGGGATTGGCCTGTGTAGGCCATCATTGTAAATAAGAATTTGTTCTTAAATGACTTACCTAGTTAAATAAAGGTTATTTAAAAAAATCCATGTGTTATTTCATAGTTTTGATGTCATCATTATTATTCTACAATGTAGAAAATAGTAAAAATAAAGAAAAACCCTGGAATGAGTAGGTGTGTCCAAACTTTTGACTGGTACTGTAGCTGTTATTGCCAGAGGTTTGGACTTGCTTTAATATTGGTCTTTTAACTAATTTACCACCTGGTGATGTCACAGTCAGACCAAAACTCCATCCAACCAAAACAGGCTGAAATATCAGGAAGTCTTTTCAAAAAGCTCTTACTAAAAGGGCATTATCATCATTTTCACAATTTCACAGTATTATTCCAACTTCATAGTGTGGAATACAGTGCCTTGCACATGTATTCAGACCCCTTGAATTTATTTCAATTGCATTGTGTTACAAAGTGCTAATAAAATTGATTCAATTGTCATTTTTTGTCAACAATCTACACAAAATACTCTAATGTCAAAGTAAAAATTCAAAAAGATAAATTGCATAAGTATTCAGTGCCCTGAGTCAACGAATGTTAGAAACACCTTTGGCATCAATCACAGCTGTCTTTTTGGTGAAGTCTATAAGAGCTTTGCACACCTGGATTGTGCAAAAATTTTCAAGCTCTGTCAACACGTTGAGGATCGTGGCTAGACGGAAATGTTTAAGTCTAGCCATAGATTTAAGTCAAACTGTAACTTGGCCACTCAGGAAGTTAACATTTAAAATGGTTAGGGTTGGGGTTAGGTAAGGGTTATGGTTTAGGGTATAGGGATGTCTTAAGGATCCCAGATAGCACTAACCCTAAAATGACTGCCCTCGGTAAGCACAACAAGCTGGTGTGAAAGACCAGTGTCCTGTTGTCATAACTCTCCTAATGACAACGCTAATATTTGTGAAAACTCTTCACATTTGTGTTCTGTGGGTGTCATCGAGTAGGCTGATACCTATGGATCTTCAGTCCATGACTTCCTTAGGTAAGGCTGTACATTGCAGTATGAAAGTTCAATACGCACAATCGGCTGAATGGTGAATTGATTTCCCACAGGTCCCTAACATAAGCTACGGCGCTAAAATTTGTGTAAACACTTAAGAATTGTAATCTGTGGATGTCATGGAGTAGGCTGATACCTTTATTTAACCAGGTAGGTTAAATGGTGGGTGCTGTTATGGTGACCAGTGAGCTGAGATAAGGTGGGGCTTTACCTAGCCTCTACCGCTTCTCTCTCCCGGATCCGGGATCCTCCTCATCAAAAAAGCTGACTAGCATAGCCTAGCCTAACGGGACAGGGATATCATATAATATCATTTTCATGAAATCACAAGTCCAATACAGCAAATGAAAGATAAACAACTTGTGAATCCAGCCATCATTTCCGATTTTTAAAATGTTTTACAGCGAAAACACAATATGTATTTCTATTAGCTAACCACAATAGCCAAACACACAACRGCATATTTTCACCATGTTTCCACCGCATAGGTAGCTTTCACAAAACCGACAAAATAGAGATAAAATTAGTCACTAACCAAGAAACAACTTCATCAGATGACAGTCTTATAACATGTTATACAATACATGTATGTTTTGTTCGAAAATGTGRATATTTGAGGTATAAATCATAGTTTTACATTGCAGCTACCATCAAAAATAGCACCAAAGCAGCCAGAATAATTACAGAGAGCAACGTGAAATACATAAATACTCATCATAAAACATTTATGAAAAATACATGGTGTACAGCAAATGAAAGATAAACATCTTGTGAATCCAGCCAATATTTCCGATTTTTTAAAGTGTTTTACAGCGAAAACACAATACAGAATTATATTAGCTTACCACAATAGCCAAACACACAAACGCATTTATTCACCGCAAAGGTATCTTTCACAAAAACCAGCAAAAGATATAAAATTAATCACTAACCTTTGGACAACTTCATCAGATGACTGTCTTATAACATCATGTTATACAATACAATTATGTTTTGTACGAAAATGTGCATATTTATAGCTACAAATCCTGGTTATACATTGTGAATACGTAGCATCGATTCACCAGAATCTCCAGAGATATTTTGGACACTCACCTAATCTGACCAAAGAACTCATCAAAAACTTGACATAAAAATACTTGTTGTATGGCAAATGAAAGATACACTGGTTCTTAATGCAACCGCTGTGTTAGATTTTAAAAAATAACTTTACCATAACATACAGCTTGCGTTATTGAGAGACAGCGCTCACCAAAACGGCGGAGAATAGAACTCAACATTTAAACAGAAATACGAAATAACATCATAAATGTTTTCTTACTTTTGCTGAGCTTCCATCAGAATGTTGTACAAGGAGTCCTTGGTCCAGAATAAATCGTTGTTTGATTTTAGAATGCCATTTCTTCTGTCGAATTCGCGCCACAATGCTAGCCAAGGTTGCTAACATTCCCATCCTCTCTTGACGCAAAGAACGGAAAACTCCAAAAGTCCCATTAACGTTGAATAAACTGATAAAACTCGGTTGAAAAAACCTACTTTATGATGTTATTATCACATGTATCAAATAAAATCAGAGCCGGAGATATTCGCCGTGTAAACCGAACGCTTTTCAGAAGACAGTGTCGAGCTCCGCCGCGCGCCGTCGAAGACAAAGAAAATTCCGGACCTGTCACTCCAAAAGCTCTCATTCAACCTCAGATCAAGCTAGACACCCCATTCCACCTTCCACTGCCTGTTGACATTCTAGTGGAAGGCGTATGAAGTGCATGCATATCGATAAATAAAAGCCAGTTGAATAGGCAGGCCCTGAAACAGAGCCTCGTTTTCAGATTTTTCACTTCCTGTATGGAAGTTTGCTGCAAAATGAGTTCTGTTTTACTCACAGATATAATTCAAACAGTTTTAGAAACTTCTGAGTGTTTTCTATCCAATAGTAATAATATAATATGCATATTGTATGATCTAGAAAAGAGTACGAGGCCGTTTCATTTGGGCACGATTTTTTCCAAAGTGAAAACAGCGCCCCCGTATTGACAAGAAGCTAGCAAAGGCTTATAGATGACCTGGAGCCAGTGGGTTTGGATTTGGCGGGTTTGGCTTTGGTGACAAAACGGATGGCACTGTGATAGACTACATCCAGTTTGCTGAGTAGAGTGTTGGAGGCTATTTTGTAAATGACATTGCCGAAGTCAAGGATTGGTATGATAGTCAGTTTTACGAGGGTATGTTTGGCAGCATGAGTGAAGGATGCTTTATTGTGAAATAGTAAGCTGATTCTAGATTTAATTTTGGATTGGAGATGCTAGTGAATCTGGAAATCTAGTGAATCTGGAAGGAGAGTTTACAGTCTAACCAGACACCTAGGTATTTGTAGTTGTCCACATATTCTAAGTTAGAACCGTCCAGAGTAGTGATGTTAGACGGGTGGGCGGCTGCGGGCAGCGATCGGTTGAAGAGCATGCATTTAGTTTTATTTGCATTTAAGAGCAGTTGGAGGCCACAGAAGGAGTGTTGTATGGCATTGAAGCTCGTCTGTAGGTTTGTTAAAACTTCTTGCAGATCAGTGAGACGCTAGCGTCCCATTTCGACAATTTCCTGTGAAATTGCAGAGCGCCAAATTCAAATTAAATTACTAGAAATATTACATTTTCATGAAAATACAAGAGCAATACATCAAAATAAAGATTAACTTGTTGTTAATCCAGCCGTCGTGTCAGATTTCAAAAAGGCTTCACGGCGAAAGCAAACCATGCGATTATCTGAGGACAGCGCCCAGCACACAAATGCATAACAAATCATTTTCAACCAGGGAGTTGCGACACGAAAGTCAGAAATAGCGATATAATATATGCCTTACCTTTGAAGATCATCTGTTGGCACTCCAAAAGGTCCCAGTTACATTACAAATGGTCCTTTTGTTCGATAAAGTCCTTCTTTATATCCATAAAAACTCAGTTTAGCTGGCGCGCTTCAGTCAATAATCCACTCGGTTTCCCTCCTTCAAAATGCATACAAAATGAATCCCAAACGTTACCAATAAAGTTATCCAAACAAGTCAATCAACATTTATAATCAAACAATAGGTACCCTAATATACAAATAAATGATCAAATCTAAGACGAAGAATCGTTATTGTCTTTACCGGAGAAAAATACCAAAGAACGTGCTCTCATTCGCTCGTTTGGAAACACTACAGCCAAAATGGGAGCCACCTAGAAAAACTTCAATTTCTGGCTCATTTTTCCAAAAACCAGCCTGAAACTCTTTCTAAAGACTGTTGACATCTAGTGGAAGCCCTAGGAACTGTAATCGGGCACGATTCTGCCCTATTATAAAAGTGCCAGCCATTGAAATCAGTGGTAGGATGATTTTTTTTTGGGGGGGGGGGGGGTTCACCTGCCATTTCAGTTCTGTTATACTCACAGACATTACTTTAACAGTTTTGGAAACGTTAGAGTGTTTTCTAACCAAATCTACCAATTACATGCATATCCTAGCTTCTGGGCCTGAGTAACAGGCAGTTTACTTTGGGTACGCTTTTCATCCGGACGTCAAAATACCGCCCCCTATCCCAAAGAAGTTAATGGTGTCGTCTGCATAGAGGTGGTTCAGAGAATCACAAGCAGCAAGAGCGACATCATTGATGTATACAGAGAAAAGTGTCGGCCGAAGAATTTAACCCTGTGGCACCCCCATAGAGACTGCCAGAGGTCCGGACAACAGGCCCTCCGATTTGACACACTGAACTCTATCTGAGAAGTAGTTGGTGAACCAGGCGAGGCAGTCATTTGAGAAACCAAGGCTGTTGAGTCTGCCGATAAGAATGCGGTGATTGACAGTCGAAAGCCTTGGTCAGGTCGATGAAGACGGCTGCACAGTATTGTCTTTTATCGATGGCGGCTATGATATCGTTTAGGACCTTGAGCGTAGCTGACGTGCACCCATGACCAGCTTGGAAACCAGATTGCATAGCGGAGAAAGTATGGTGGGATTCGAAATGGTCGGTGATCTGTTTGTTGACTTGGCTTTCGAAGACTTTAGAAAGGCAGGGTATGATAGATATAGGTCTGTAACAGTTTGGGTCTAGAGTGTCTCCCCCTTTGAAGAGGGGGATGACCGCGGCAGCTTTGCAATCTTTAGGGGTCTCAGACGATATGAAAGAGAGGTTGAACAGGTTAGTAACAGGGGTTGCAACAATTGCGGCGGATAATTTTAGAAAGAGAGGGTCCAGATTGTCTAGCCCAGCTTATTTGTAGGGGTCCAGATTTTGCAGCTCTTTCAGAACATCAGCTATCTAGATTGGAGAAATGGGGAGGCTTGGGCAAGTTGCTGTGGGGGGTGCAGAGCTGTTGACCGGGATAGGGGTAGCCAGGTGGAAAGCATGGCCAGCCATAGAAACATACTTTTTTTAATTATCGATTTATCGGTGGTGACAGTGTTTCCTAGCGTCAGTGCAATGGGCAGCTGGGAGGAGGTGCTCTTATTCTCCATGGAATTTACAGTGTCCCAAAACTTTTTGGAGTTTGTGCTACAGGATGCACATTTCTGTTTGAAAAAGCTGGCCTTAGCTTTCCTAACTGCCTGTGTATATTGGTTCCTAACTTCCCTGAAAAGTTGCATATCGCYGGGGCTATTCGATGCTAATGCAGTACGCCACAGGATGTTTTTGTGCTGGTCAAGGGCAGTCAAGTCTGGAGAGAATCAAGGGCTAGTAGTGAGCCATTCTACTGCCAATGTTTGTCTATGGAGATTGCATGGCTGTGTGCTCGATGTTATACACCTTTCAGCAACGGGTGTGGCTGAAATAGTCGAATCCACTAATTTGAAGAGGTGTCCACATACTTTTGCTATGTAGTATATCATCCAATTTCATGAAAAACACGTTTTTGACTGTGCAGGACCTTTTAAGGATGTCTCATTGCAATATGTTTCAGGCAGGAATTCCTGATTTTTAGAAATAACATTTGTTTAATAGACTAGTAGTGTAGCCGTCGGGACTCCACCACTCACTTTGTTCCCGGCTCTCCCTGTGCGTCCGGCCCTGTGAACGTAGTCCTCGTAGTGGATGACCAGGATCAGCTGCTTGATGTCCAGCCCCCTGGCTGCCCCAGAAGTGGCCCTGTTCTGAAAGTCATTGATGATGCTGCCTCTGTAATACTGGTCAATACCTACAGGGAAAGAGATAAACAAAAGCTTGTTATCAAAGGACAGGGGTTCAAACCCCTGACATGTCAGAGACAAAATGATTATCGACCACAAACATGCTTTAATTAATAAGATATAATAAGAAAAGAATGGTCTAAGATACAAAATGAGCTCAGCCAGGTGACTTTCAAACCGTGGATTGACAGTATGCATCCCAATACTCAGCATAATGCACTACTATTGACCAGAGAACCGTTTGGGACAGAGACTCAGACTAATGACGCTAGAGCACTACTCATGTGTTTGCATGACATTACCACTGTGCAGAGACATGCAGGGGTAGGAGGCCTTCATCAGATATTTTAGCAGCCTGTCAGCGTGCTCCTGTTTGTCCACAAAGATGATGACTGAACCCTTCTCCTGGTAATGTCCCAGGATCTGCAGCAGCTTCAGGAACTTCTGGTCCTCCTCGATTACCAGCTAGATGTGGCCAACAACAGTCATTTAGCAACTAAGCAATTATACTACGATTTAGGCTTACTGTTTTTATGTTGTTTTCTCTCTTTTTGAATTACTGTGTGTATGAATCATGTAGTAACCAAAAAAGTGTTAAACAAATTAAAATTTGAGATTCTCAGCTCACGATAACAACACCCACACCTAGCACGTGCTCCAGCAGGTATATCTCACTGGTCATCCGCAAAGCCAAAACCTCCTTTGGCTGCCTATCCTTCCAGTTCTCTGCTGCCAATGACTGGAACGAATTGCAAAAATCGCTGAAGCTGGAGACTTTATATTTCCCTCACTAACTTTAAACATCAGCTAWCTGAGCAGCTAACCGATCACTGCAGCTGTACATAGCCCATCTGTAAATAGCCCACCCAATCTACCTACCTCATCCCCATATTGTTTTTATTTACTTTTCTGCTCTTTTGCACACCAGTATTTCTACTTGCACATCACCATCTGCTCATCTATCACAACAGTGTTAATTTGCTAAATTGTAATTACTTCGCTACTATGGCCTATTTATTGCCTTACCTCCTCAATGCCATTTGCACACACTGTATATAGACTTTCTTTTTTTCTATTGTGTTACTGACTGTACGCTTGTGTATTCCATGTGTAACTCTGTGTTGTAGTTTGTGTCACACTGCTTTGCTTTATCTTGGCCAGGTCGCAGTTGTAAATGAGAACTTGTTCTCAACTAGCCTACCTGGTTAAATAAAGGTGAAATAAAAATAAAATAAATAAATGCATGCCGCCGGCATATCTGTGTCAGATGGCTACAGCGTCTGCTATACAGATATAGACATACAGAGGCTAATTCATACATTTTCGATCAGTATATTTTGTATAAATATAAGCATTATATTGATAGATTATAGGAGTAACTCTGGTAGGCCTGAAACAAACTTCCTCACCTCAAGTTCAACTGATGGAGTGAGTTGGAGTGCCGGGATGCAATGCCTTCATATCATAGGCCTGCAGTAGGTAAAGCTTAATAATAGACACCACACCAAACCTCCACAAACTATTCTAAACTTTATTAGGGTCATATCAAAAGTAAGTCAAGCCATTGTTTATAAGGAAAATAAGAGCAAAAGAGCAAATGTAAACCAGGGGAAAAACCACACCACCCTCGCCTGCCCAATAAAAAAAACACCCAATCCTGCACAAAGCAAAAAACATTGTTTTGGACCACCTCCCCTTTGTAAATGTCGATCTGTCCCTTAGACAGCGCTAGCTGCGCAACTAGAGATCCTGGTTKGAGTCCAGGCTCTGTCGCAGCCGGCCGCAACCGGGAGACCCATGGGGCGGCGCAAAATTGGCCCTGCGTCGTCCGGATTATGGGAGGGTTTGGCCGGCAGGGATGTTCTTGTCCCATCGTGCACTAGCGACTCCTGTGGCGGGCTGGGCACAATGCACACTGACACGGTCGCCAGGTGTATGGCGTTTCCTCCGACACATTGGTGCGGCTGGCATCCGGGTTAAGCGGGCGTTGTGTCAAGAAGCGGTGCGGCTTGGCTGGGTTGTGTTTACGGGACTCCGTACGTACGGGAGTTGCAGTGATGAGACAAGACTGCAAATACCAATTGGATACTACAAAATTGGGGATAAAAAAAGGATTAAACAAAAAAGAAAATTAAATGCAGTGATTGCCGAAATGATTCAGCAATCATGATTTGAAAAACACTGTTTCCATCATAATTTGTCACAATAAAGGAAGTTCTACATATGAAAAATCCACCCGTCTAACGGATAATGTTGATCTTTTGAAAATGTCTCCTATATTTGCTGTTTCAATACACGTCGCACTTTTTTGTTGTTGTGTCATTGCTTTTGTCAAATAAACCCGGGTCAATGGAAACCTGCCCACTGATATCACCCCAAATGAACAAGGTCACATATGTACACTTAGCCTACATCTCAGGTCGAATGAAGCAGCATCATTGAGATAGGAGTTTGATGACTGACTGATCTAAAATCAACCAGAGACAATTGTGAAATGCTCCAAGGTTTTATTGGTTTAATACAGCATATTCATTCCAGTATGTTATTACCAGAAGCAACATTAGCTTCTCTGTATCTTTGTGTTGATATCGATTTCAATATTTCACATGAAATAATAAATTATGAATACAGCATTTACACAAAAAAAGATATAAATAATTGCAAAAAATTATGAAAAGGAAACAAGTAAATCTGACAAACGAGAGATCACACCAATGAAGTTACATAGAAAACCTGTCTCAAACTGAATCAATTAATTTGGACGCAATGAGGGATTAACAGATGATGTAACATGCCACAGAGAGAGTTTGAGTGAGGCTGGGATAGCTAGAAAAGCAATACATGACATTTCCACAATCAGAGTTATCCAGCACAGATATATACAAGCTTATAAGATCCCACTGCCCCACATTGAATAGCAGTGACAACACACACTTTCCAAAAAGACAATCCTAAACCAACCTTTTAATTTTTTTACATTTTACCTTTATTTAACTAGGCAAGTCAGTTAAGAACAAATTATTATTCACAATCACGGCCTACCCCGGCCAAACCCTAACGACACTGGMCCAATTGTGCGCCGCCCTTTGGGACTCGCAATCACGGCCGGTTGTGATACAGCCCAGGATCGAACCAGGGTTTGTAATGATGCCTCTAGCACTGAGATGCAGTGCCTTAGKCCGCTGAGCCACTCGGGAGCCCTATCCTTCTCCTAGCCCAGATTAAAAGGTAAATGTAATAAGAGTTTAGACATGTACAGATAAAGTCAACCATGTCTTTAAGCATACAAGGGTGAAAAGATCATAGGCAATATTCAGAAAACCCTGAATGACAAATGAGATAAATCAATTCACTAGAAACAAAACAAAAATTGCAAAGTAACTGGACCCCTTATATAAACACTGTAGAGAGCAAAATAAATGGTAACTTAAAGCAGCTCCTATCGACAAGATGTAGTCGAGGGTCAGAACACAAATGAATGTTATGTTACCTTGTTCAACCTGTTATTTCTGTCTTCTTCCCTTATCTACCTGCGGACATTGCACTTCGACCCCCTCTCCCCTATGGGTTCTACTGATTCGGGAGGGGAAATGGTGTGGAGAAGGAGGTAAGGTAAAGGATCAGTATCAGGGGGTCAGCATAATGTCCACCTCTGTGACACCGCCATAGCACAGGGACTTCCTGTCCATCAGGGAGTCTCAGCCTCTTCTGGACCAACCAACAGCAGGATCTCGTGACTGAGGATGAATGTAAAGAAGTAGACACAGAGGTCAGCGAAGACGTCGCCCATCTTCTTGTAGGTGGCCATGGAGCGGTTGATGACCTCCGCAGGGATACCAGACAACAGGAGCGCGGCAGTCAGCACTGTGGTTTGCATCTTCTTCTCAACCTGGTGGATGATGGAAGGTTTTTACACGTGTATGCATGCACAATACACAGGTTATGACCATATATGCCTGACCCATTTGGTATACACTATATATACAAAAGTATGTGAACACCCCTTTCAAAATGTGTGAATTCGGCTATTTCAGCACACCCGTTGCTGACAGGTGTATAAATCGAGCACACATCAATAGAATCTCCATAGACAAACATTGGCAGTAGAATGGCCTTACTGAAGAGCTCAGTGACTTTCAACGTAGCACCGTCATAGGATGCCACCTTTCCAAGTCAGTTCATCAAATTTCTGCCCGGCTAAAGCGGCCCCGGTCAACTGTAAGTGCTGTTATTGTGAAGTGGAAACGTCTAGGAGCAACAACGGCTCAGCCGCGAAGTGGTAGGCCACACAAGCTCACAGAAAGGAACTGCCGATTGCTGAAGCTCGTAAAAATCATCTGTCCTCGGTTGCAAAACTCACTACAGAGTTCCAAACTGCCTCTGGAAGCAACGTCAGCACACTAACTGTTCGTTGGGAGCTTCATGAAACGTGTTTCCATGGCCGAGCAGCCGCATACAAGCCTAAAATCACCATGCGCAATGCCAAGTATCGGCTGAAGTGGTGTAAAGCTCGCTGCCATTGGATTCTGGAGCAGTGGAACGCATTCTCTGGAGTGATGAATCATGCTTCACCATCTGGCAATCCAACGGATGAATCTGGGTTTGGCGGATGCCAGGAGAACGCTATCTTCCCCAATGCATAGTCACAACTGTAAAGTTTGGTGGAGGAGGAATAATGGTTTGGGGCTGTTTTTCATGGTTCGGACTTGGGAAGGCCTTCTCCTGTTTCAGCATGACAATGCCCCCATGCACGAAGTGAGGTCCACTGTCAAGATCGGTGTGGAAGAACTTGAGCGGCCTGCACAGAGGTATGGGATGAATTGGAACGCCGACTGTGAGCCAGGCCTAATCGCCCAACATTAGTGCCGACCTCACTAATGCTCGTGGCTGAATGGTAGCAAGTCCTTGCAGCAATGTCCAAACTAGAGGTTGACCGATTAATAGGTATGGGCGATTAATTAGGGACGATTTCAAGTTTTCATAACAAATCGGTACTCAACATTTTTGGACGCCGATTATGGCTGATTACATTGCAATCCACAAGGAGACTGCGTGGCGGGCTGACCACCTGTTACGCGAGTGCAGCAAGGAGCCAAGGTAAGTTGCTAGCTAGCATTAAACTTATCTTATAAAAAACAATCTTAACATAATCACTAGTTAACTACACATGGTTGATGATATTAATAGTTGAACTAGCTTGTCCTGTGTTGCATATAATCAATGCAGTGCCTGTTAATTTATCGAATCACAGCCTACTTCGCCAAACGGGTGATGATTTAACAAAAGCGCATTCGTGTCAGGGTATATGCAGCAGTTTGGGCCGCCTGGCTCGTTGCGAACTGTATGAAGACCATTTCTTCCTAACAAAGACCGTAATTCATTTGCCAGAATTTTACATAATTATGACATAAAATTGAAGGGTGTGCAATGTAACAGCAATATTTAGACTTAGGGTTGCCACCCGTTCGATAAAATATGGAACTGTTCCGTATTTCACTGAAAGAATAAATGTTTTGTTTTCGAAATGATAGTTTCTGTATTTTACCATATTAATGACCTACGGCTCATATTTCTGTGTGTTTATTATATTATAATTAAGTCTATGATTTGATATTTGATAGAGCAGTCTGACTGAGCGACGGTAGGCAGCAGTAGGCTCGTAAGCATTCAAACAGCACTGTCCTGCATTTGCCAGAAGCTCTTCGCAATGCTTGAATCACAGCGCTGTTTATGACTTCATGCCTATCAACTCCCAAGATTAGGCTGGCAATCATATAGTGCCTATAAGAACATCCAATAGTCAAAGGTATATGAAATACAAATGGTATAGAGAGAAATAGTCCTATAATAACTACAACCTAAAACTTCTTAACTGGGAAATTGAAGACTCACGTTAAAAGGAACCACCAGCTTTCATATGTTCTCATGTTCTGAGCAAGGAACTTAAACGTTAGCTTTTTTACATTGTATATATTGCACTTTTACTTTCTTCTCCAACACTTTGTTTTTGCATTATTTAAACCAAATTGAACATGTTTCATTATTTATTTGAGACTAAATAGATTTTATTGATGTATTAAGTTAAAATAAAAGTGTTCATTCAGTATTGTTGTAATTGTCATCATTACAAAAATATATATATATAAAAATTGGCCGATTAAATCGGTATCTGCTTTTTTTGGTCCTCCAAAGATCGGTATCGGTGTTGAAAAATCATAATCGGTCGACCTCTAGTCCCAACATGTAGTGGAAAGCCTTCCCAGAAGAGTGGAGGCTGTTATAGCAGCAAAGGGAGACCAACTCCATATTAATGCCCATGATTTTGGAATGAGATGTTCGACGAGCAGATGTCCACATACTTTTGGTCACGTAGTGTAGCTGTGCTTCATTCACTATATATTAATGCCAAAAGGTCAAGCGGTATCTCTTACCTTTGGAAAATATTTGTACAACCCCATGTAGGCCAGTTCGAGGGTGAGGAATGGTGCGAATATGGACTGCAAAAGGGAAGAGTAGCCTAGTTAATAAACTGCTTCAACAAATCCTTACTCTCATATTACCATACGTGCGGCATAATCTAAAACAGAATAAGTCAGTGGTATTAAACAAAATCAAAGCTCTCAAGGGAAGAGACAACACTTTTCCGATCAGACTCACCAGATACTTGCAGACAAAAACCCTGACAAAGAGAGCAAGGAGGACACTGCCGACAAGCCTGAAGAGCCTGAAGGAGTCCAACTCATCTGGGTCTGAGCCGGCTGCATCCTGGGCTTGTTTCTCATTGGCCAGTTGGCCTCMGAGCTTCATGGCGTCATCAAAGCGGGACAGGTACTTCTGCAACCCTCTGCGTGGGGATCCGGAGCGGCTGGGCTCATCGGCCGCCAGCTGGGCCTCTCCGCGTGGCCTCTGACGGACGCCCGGTGTCACATCCTTGTCCACACTGCCACCCAGCACCTCGCTGGTGTCTGGCAGGGGATACCCTCTCCTCTCTGAGAGATCACTGTGGGGGTGGCTGCTGCCTACTGCCTCCGGGAAGAATGGAGATAGTGTGGGGGAGGGGTATGTTGACCACGAGTTGCTCCTGTCCAAGTCCAGATGGAACACGGGTGCCGTGACACTTCTGGACGCTCCTGTTGGGACAAGGTCGGGATTGACATGGCGTTGTCAGTGTAATGGATTAGGCTAACTAGATTTCTCTGCGATATGACCATAGAGATTCTATATATGGATATATTGAATGCAAAATCAGTAAGCTTGTTAGATAATACAGAAGAGCGCTGAATTGTCATGACTGCAGCACATTTCACACTGATGCAAAGGTTTATTTTCTAGCTCACTGCATCATGGTCCAAAGCAATAGCGGTGTGTGGGTAAAATCAACGGGGAAGCCAAGCCAGGAAAAAAGCCTTAATACAACCTGGTTTGTGATAATTGCGTTGGTTGCTCTAGAACAATAAGAAGAAAGTGGCAGAATAAATTTAACCACTCCTTCGTTTAATCATAAAACCGGAGAGCAACACTGCCCTATCAAGCAAAATTGCTTTTATTTACCTTGGTTTCACAGTAACTTTATCCAGTTACTGCTAACATGACCCCCATTTTCTCCAAAACACAATAGAGGCAGGATACTTGTCCACATGATTAAGCATGTATTTAATGTGGCAGAAATGACATTAACTAATTTTCAACCAAATGAGCAGGTACTGCCTTTTTGCTCAGTAGGGCAGAACATGTGTCTGGTGAAGTCCACAAAACATATCGCATGTAACAAACAGTTACATGACCTACAGCATGGTCAAGCAAGCTTTGAGTTTTTGTTGTCCTAGGTTAAAATGCTTGCTCGCTAGCCTAACTTCTTTTCATGGACAACAATGCGCCAGGCGAGCTAGTTAACATTAGCCTACTAAACCTAGCTACACGTTTTACTTCCATCCTCTCAGGCCAGGGGCACAATGTATGAATTTATGGTTGGATCAGAATCGCCAGAATCGCCGTTATAACCATTGGCCAGTATGGAGAACTAAGTCCAAATCTACATACATGGCTAATTTAGGAAAAATAAAATAATAGCTAACTACCCACTCGAGGACAATGACACAATATGCAACAATTCAAGTTTTTTCTGTCAATAAGGTTTGGCTTCTGATGTGATTGGTGTGAATCCAAATCGGCTTCCCTTGACAAGTGTTTTTGGTGCACCAGGAACATTCACAGTTGAGCTCATTGATAGGCTATTATTTTATACTTTTTTATCAAGGGAGGCCAAATGCTTGCTGGCTTCCCTTGCATTCCATGCTATGGGCAGGAACAATGTCATACTCTTTTTGACCAGATAGCATCAGATAGCTGGGCTACACATACAGTACCAGTCAAAAGTTTGGACACACCTTCTCATTCAACGTTTTTTCTTTATTTGTACTATTTCTACATAGTTTTGATGTCTTCACTATTATTCTACTATGAAATAACACATATGGAACCAAAAAAGTGTTAAACAAATCAAAATATTATACATTTGAGATTCTTCAAAGTAGCCACCGTTTGCCTTGATGACAGTTTTGCACACTCTTGGCATTCTCAACCATCTTCATGAGGTAGTCACCTGGAATGCATTTCAATTAACAGGTGTGCCTTGTTAAAAGTTCATTTGTGAAATTTCTTAATGCATTTGAGCCAATCAGTTGTGTTGTGACAAGGTAGGGGTGGTATACAGAAGATAGACCTCTTTGGTAAAAGACCAAGTCCATAGTTTGGCAAGAACAGCTCAGATAAGCAAAGAGAAACGACAGTCCATCATTACTTTAAGACATGAAGGTCAGTCAATACAGACAATTTCAAGAACTGTAAAAGTTTAAAAGTACAACTCATTGGCTCAAATGCAATAAATTCCACAAATTAACATTTAACAAGGCACACCTGTTAATTGAAATGCATTCCAGGTGACTACCTTATGAAACTGGTTGAGAGAATGCCAAGAGTGTGCAAAGCTATCATCAAAGCAAAGCGTGGCTACTTTGAATAATCTCAAATATAAAATATATTTTGATTTATTTAACACTTTTTTGGTTACTACATGATTCCATAGTTGATGTCTTCACTATTATTCTACAATGTAGAAAACAGTAAAAATAAAGAAAAACCCTTGAATGAGTAGGTGTGTCCAAACTTTTGACTGGTACTGTACTGAAACGAGAGGGGCGCCGTTTCGTTCGCTCGGATGCTTTCTCTGGTGAGATACATTCAGCCTCTTGTGAATTGAGAGACAAAATATCAATAATTTAGTATGTCTTTTTTCTTGGTACATTTTTGGGGGAAGCCTGGCTTCCCTTGGCATCCATGAATACACGCCACTGGTTCATAGTAGCTAGTAGATTGTAACAGGGTAATGTGAATTTTTTATCAACCTTCTCAATGAGAGAAGATTTGAAATTGTCAAGATGGCGGCGTAAACATTGTTTGATTACTTCATGGAGCAAAACATTTATTTATTTAATAACAGAATTTTATAAATTCAAACAAACCCCCTGTTACTAGACATGGACATTAGGCAAATTTCCATTGACCTAGATTTAATTCTAAATGCCTACTGCTTGCAAAATCTATAAAATAAAAAAATTGAATAATGTTTCTATACAGGACAAGGATTGTCCTGACTTTCAAGAATGCCTGTTGAATTGCTTCGCCTTGCTTTTATGGCTGGCAAGTTTCACCATCCAATTATTTCAGATCTACAGGAGTGCAAGTTTCACCATATGACAGTTGTGGCAGCTTCACCATGGCACAGACAGTGGCGATACGTTGGAACATGAGAATTATTAGAATATGGCAAATATTGGAAGACAATTGTGCCGAAGGAAATGGCTGGCGTTTTACGATCCCGTAACCAATTGTAATATTGTGTATGTTTTTCCGCAACTTATTTCGTACATAATGTTTCTGCCACCGAAAAGAGCTTCTAGATATCAGGACAGCGATTACTCATCCCGTACTGGAGGGATACTTTTTCTTCAACGAGTCGGACGGGAAGGATTTACTTCAGATGCCCGACAAGGCCCTCATCCCCGTCATTCGCAGGAGAAAGAGACGGCGGTATCGAGAACGAAGGTCCGGGTGCCTTGTAAGGATACGTCGCCAAGAGAGGGTAATCTACCTTTACCATCGGTCCCATTAGCCAACGTACAATCAATCGATAATAAAATAGACAAACTACGATCACGTATATCCTACCAACGGGACATTAAAAACTGTAATATCTTATGTTTCACCGAGTAGTGGCTGAACGACGATACGAATAACATACAGCTGGTGGGTTTTAAGCTTTTTCGGCAGGATAGAACAGCAGCCTCTGGTAAGACAAGGGGTGGCGGTCTATGTATATTTGTAAACAACAGCTGGTGTACGAAATCTAAGGAAGTCTCGAGGTTTTTCTCGCCTGATGTAGAGTATCTCATGATAAGCTGTAGACCACACTATTTATCAAGAGAGTTCTGTATTTTTTTGTAGTTGTCTATATACCACCACAAACCGATGCTGGCACTAAGACTGCACTCAATGAGCTGTATACGGCCATAAGCAAACAGGAAAACGCTTAGCCAGTGGCGGCTCTCCTAGTGGCCAGGGACTTTAATGCAGGGAAACTCAAAATCCGTTTCACCTCATTTCTACCAGCATGTTAAATGTGCAACCAGAGGGAAAAATAAAACTCTAGACCACCTTTACTCCACACACGTGAGGAGTAACCGTGTTTCACCCCCCTCTATACCAGGCGGTGTCAGAGGAAGGCCCTAAGACTCCAGCCACCCTAGTCATGGACTGTCCCCAAGCCATACGACTCTTGAACACGTTACCGGAACAGGCTACCCAGACCCCTCTTTTATGCTGCTGCTACTCTCTGTTAATTATCTATGCATAGTCACTTTAACTCTACCTACATGTACATATTACCTCAATTACCTCTACTAACCGGCGCCCCCACACTTTGACTCTGTACCGGTATAGCCCCTGTATATAGCCTCGCTATCGTTATTTTACTGCTGCTGTTTAATTATGTTACTTTTATTTTGTATTTTTTGTACTTAACAATTTTTCTTAAAACTTCTTGTAAGCATTTCACTGTAAGGTCTACACCTGTTGTATTCGGCGCAAGTGACAAATAAAATTTGATTTGATTTATTAGTCAGTTATTGCATTCTATCCATGCTGGCTCTGGCAGGCTACCAGGGACATGAAACAGAGATGGAAGGGCATACAGGCTGTCGCTAATTTATTCATGCGCAATTTGCCTATATTGGTAATGGAAACACTTCAACCACTACATTTTTATTAGACAATATATTACAAAAAATTGTAAAGGTGTGACTTCATTACGTCCAGGTGTTTTTATAGACACAAGATATTTAAATGGCAACGCACCCTAGCAGGCAAATTTCGCATCTATTTTCTAAGGAAACTTCATATTTGGTCCAACTCAATGAGTTATAAAAACATTTAAATGCACCCCCCTCCCCAATGTAAAAAAAATATTTTCACACAAGCCTCTCCTTGTATTGTAAAATAAATTAAACACCCTCCCCCCTCAGAATTAACTCAAAATAATGTTAAAATCAAATCAAATCAAATTTATTAGTCACATACACATGGTTAGCAGATGTTAATGCGAGTGTAGCGAAATGCTTGTGCTTCTAGTTCCGACAATGCAGTAATAACCAACAGTAATCTAACCTAACAATTCCACACTACTACCTTACACACACACAAGTGTAAAGGGATAAAGAATATGTACATAAAGATATATGAATGAGTGGTGGTACAGAACGGCATGGCAGATGCAGTAGATGGTATAGAGTACGGTATATACGTATGAGATGAAGTACTGTAGGGTATGTAAACAAAAGTGGCATAGTTTAAAGTGGCTAGTGGTACATGTATTGCAATAAAGATGGCAAGATGCCAGTAGATGATATAGAGTACAGTATATACATATGAGATGGTTATGTAGGGTATGTAAACATTGTATTAAGTGGCATGCTTAAAGTGGCTAGTGGTACATTTTTACATAATTTCACATCAATTCCCATTTTAAAGTGGCTGGAGTTGAGTCAGTATGTTGGCAGCGGCCGCTAAATGTTAGTGGTGGCTGTTTAACAGTCTGATGCCTTGAGATAGCTGTTTTTTCAGTCTCTCGGTCCCTGATTTTGATGCACCTGTACTGACCTCGCCTTCTGGATGATAGCGGGGTGAACAGGCAGTGGCTTGGTGGTGTGTTGTCCTTGATGATCTTTATGGCCTTCCGTGACATCGGGTGGTGTAGGTGTCCTGGAGGGGAGTAGTTTGCCCCTGGTGAATGCGTTCTGCAGACCTCACTACCCTCTGGAGAGCCTACGGTTGTGGGCGAGCAGTTGCCGTACCAGGCGGTGATACAGCCCGACAGATGCTCTCGATTGTGCATCTGTAGAAGTTTGTGAGTGCTTTTGGTGACAAGCCGAATTTCTTCAGCCTCCTGAGGTTGAAGAGGCGCTGCTGCGCCTTCTTCACAACGCTGTCTGTGTGGGGTGGACCAATTCAGTTTGTCCGTGATGTGTACACCGAGGAACTTAAAACTTTCCACCTTCTCCACTACTGACCCGTCGATGTGATGGGGGTGCTCCCTCTGCTGTCCTGAAGTCCACAATCATCTCCTTTGTGTTTGTTGACGTTGAGTATGAGGTTATTTTCCTGACACCACACTCCGAGGGCCCTCACCTCCTCCTGTAGGCCGTCTCGTCGTTGTGGTAATCAAGCCTACCACTGTAGTGTCATCCGCAAACTTGATGATTGAGTTGGAGGCGTGCATGGCCACGCAGTCGTGGGTGAACAGGGAGTACAGGAGAGGGCTCAGAACGCACCCTTGTGGGGCCCCAGTGTTGAGGATCAGCGGGGTGGAGATGTTGTTACCTACCCTCACCACCTGGGGGCGCCCGTCAGGAAGTCCAGGACCCAGTTCACAGGGCGGGGTCGAGACCCAGGGTCTCGAGCTTGATGACGAGTTTGGAGGGTACTATGGTGTTAATGCTGAGCTGTAATCGATGAACAGCATTCTCACATGGGTATTCCTCTTGTCCAGATGGTTAGGGCAGTGTGCAGTGTGGTTGCGATTGCGTCGTCTGTGGACCTATTGGGTCGGTAAGCAAATTGGAGTGGGTCTAGGGTGTCCGGTAGGGTGGAGGTGATATGGTCCCTTGATCAGTCTCTCAAAGCACTTCATGATGACGGAAGTGAGTGCTACGGGCGGTAGTCGTTTAGCGCAGTTTACCTTAGCTTTCTTGGGAACAGGAACAATGGTGCCCTCTGAAGCATGTGGGAACAACAGACTGGGATAAGGATGATTGAATATGTCCGTAAACACACCAGCCAGCTGGTCTGCGCATGCTCTGAGGACGCGGCTGGGAATGCCGTCTGGGCCTGCAGCCTTGCGAGGGTTAACACGTTTAAATGTTTTACTCACCTCGGCTGCAGTGAAGGAGAGCCCGCAGGTTTTTGGTAGGGGCCGTGTCAGTGGCACTGTATTGTCCTCAAAGCGGAGCAAAAAAGTTGTTTAGCCTGTCTGGGAGCAAGACATCCTGGTCCTCGACGGGGCTGGTTTTCTTTTGTAATCCGTGATTGACTGTAGACCCTGCCACATACCTCTTGTGTCTGAGCTGTTGAATTTCGACTCGATTTTGTCTCTGTACTGAGACCTAGCCGTGTTGATTGCCTTGCGGAGAGAATAGCTACACTGTTGTATTCGGTCATGCTTCCGGTCACCTTGCCCTGGGTAAAAGCAGTGGGTCGCGCTTCAGTTTCACGCGAATGCTGCCGTCAATCCACGGTTTCTGGTTTGGGAATGTTTTTATCGTTGCTGTGGGTACGACATCGTCAATGCACTTCCTAATGAACTCGCTCACCGAATCAGCATATTCGTCAATATTGTTGTTGACGCGATGCGGAACAATATTCCAATCCGCGTGATCGAAGCAGTCTTGAAGCGTGATTAGATTGGTCGGAGCCGTTGAACAGACCTGAGCGCGGGAGCTTGTTGTTTGAGTTTCTGTTTGTAGGCTGGAATCAACAAAATGGAGTCGTGGTCAGCTTTTCCGAAAGGGGGGCGGGGGAGGGCTATAAGCGTCGCGGAAATTAGTATAACAATGGTCTAGTGGTTTTTCCAGCCCTGGTAGCACAATCGATATGCTGATAGAATTTAGGAGGTTTGTTTTTAGATTAGCCTTGTTAAAATCCCCAGCTACGATGAATGCAGCCTCAGGTGTGTGGTTTCCAGGTTTACAAAGAGTCAGATAAAGTTCGTTCAGGGCCATCGATGGTGTCTGCTTGGGGGGAATGTATACGGCTGTGATTATGATTGACGAGAATTCCCTTGGTAGATAATGCGGTCGACATTTGATTGTGAGGGAGTCTAGATCAGGTGAACAGAACGACTTGAGTTCTGTGTGTTGTTATGATGATCACACCACTTTCTCGTTAATCATAAGCATACCCCCCGCCCCTCTTCTTACCGGAAAGATGTTTGTTTTCTGTCGGCGCGATGCATGAAGAAACCAGCTGGCTGCACCGACTCCGTTAGCGTCCCTTGAGTTAGCCATGTTTCCGTGAAGCAGAGCACGTTGCAATCCCTGATGTCTCTCTGGAATGCTACCCGTGCTCGGATTTCATCAACCTTATTGTCAAGAGACTGGACATTGGCGTAGATGATGCTAGGGAGGCGAGCGCGATGTGCCCGTCTCCGAAGCCTGACCACGAGACCGCCACGTTTTCCCCTTTTTCGGCGTCGCACAGGGTCGCCGGCTGGGATCAGATCCGTTGTATTGGGTGGAAGGCAAAACACTGGATCCGTTTCGGGAAAGTCATATTCCTGGTAGGAACGATGATGAGTTGACGTTAATCGTATATTCAGTAGTTCCTCCCGACTGTATGTAATGAAACCTAAGACTACCCGGGGTACCGATGTAAGAAATAACACGTAAAAAAACAAAATACTGCATATTTTCCAAGGAACACGAAGCGAGGCGGCCATCTCTTTTCGGCGCCGCAACCCTGTAGGGTTAATGACCACAAATAACAATACCTGCTGTAGTGACCCTGTGTTTATAAACATGAATATCAACTTTGCCACTCCAGCATGCTTTTGGGACACAGTCGAAGCCACGCAGGGCTACAGGCAAGAAGGTTGAGGTTTCGCCCACCAACAAGCTCACTCCCCTGTTGCATTACACTACAATCAGAGCTGGCTGCAGACAATGATCAGCTTGGAGGAAATCAGATCTCGACAAACAGAAACCACATCCCTCCTTACCTTGTAGGCTTGCCCAGTATCGAAGGCTTTGTTTGACAATCTCCGAATGTCATTAAACATTTTGGTGTTTTGTCTCTTTCCATTCATCAATTGGCCACTGCACAGTTTGGATTGATTGATTATATTTGTCAGTTAAAAAAAATACATATATTCACAAAGATGTTTTCAAGTGACCGGGATTGCACGATAAATATCGGGGGACTAATTTGTGGTCCCCATTTTTTACGTAAATATATATACAATTACATAGATACAGACACATTACAGACATAGAGACGTAAAAATGCCCAACCTACAGATGAGTATGAGGGGGGAGTTTAAGTACAATTCTTACAAGCTTGTTTGGCTGGTAGCTTATTCTTTAAATGTTTGGGGCTGCTGGTGAACCATGATGTGCAGGCATAATCAAAGTGACACTAGCCTATAGGCTTAGGTGTCCACTGTATGATATTAATAGTTTAATACATATACGGCCTATATAAAGGAAGAGAAGCTTAGGCCTAACATCAGAGATATAGAGATATGCTGGTGGCATGCTACGACACTCACATTAAATTTCGATCTGTCCCTTAGATTTCTGGCTTTCGAGGGAGTTTTTCTAAGCCACTGTGCTTCTGCATTGCTTGCTCTTTTGGGTTTTAGGATGCGTTTCTGTATAAGCACTTTGTGACAACTACCAATGTAAAAAGGGCTTTATAAATAAACGTGATTGATTGATCTAAAAACGCCTATCAGCCAGCTGGCTGAGTAATGGTCTGACTGTCCATTGAAGCGAGCTGCAAGCTAATATAAGCTATCAAGCTAAACAATTTGCTTGTCTCATCAGCCAGCAAACCCTTGACCACCACTTAGGTTTTCCTTACCGTTGTTTTCAGCTTCAGCTTTGGTGAAACCCACAATTCTGTTCATTCTGTCTTCGGAATTCATGAGCAATTTTCGTCTCCGAATTTCTGCTCTTCTTTGCGCAGAAGAAAGACAGGTTTTCTCTTCTGGTGTATTTAGACTAGTGTCATCTGGACACTGCATGGTTTCAGAAATATTACGATTATTTCATATACAAGACACAATATTCTGATCGTGTAGACAAATTCTTAGATTGTTGCACTTTACTGCAGCTGGATACAACAGAATGGGGCCTGCCTGTATTGTCTGTGTAGTGCGCACGTTGATGATCTCATCATCTACGTAAAGCTAAAAGGTTCAAATCGTCTTACACGGAACACGTCTTAACATTTGTAATGATCCTTTTTCACTTGCTTTTTTCAAGTGTCAAAAGTAATTTTAACACGTGTTCTATTACACCTGTCCAGTGCGCATTTACAGGTCATTAGAACGTTTTTTATAGTCATTTTTACATATATTCAATACACCTGTCCAGTCTGTATTTACAGGTGATTAGAACGCTCGTTATGGTCATTTTTATATATATTTTATATATATTCATTACACCTGTCCAGTGTGTATTTACAGGTGATTAGAACGCTCGTAATGGTCATTTTATATATTATTTATATATATTCATTTTACCTGTCCAGTGTGTATTTACAGATGATTAGAACGCTCGTTATAGTCGTTTTACATATATTCATTACACCTGTCCAGTGAGTATTTACAGGTGATTAAACGCTCTTATGGTCATTTTTAACATGTATTCATTACACCTGTCCAGGTGTATTTACAGTGATTAGAACCTCGTTATGGTCATTTTTACATATATTCATTACACCTGTCCAGTGAGTATTTACAGGTGATTAGAATGCTCGTTATGGTCATTTTTACGTGTTCATTACACCTGTCCTGACACCTGGAGACGGGGGCTTAAACCCCCCCCCAAGCGCTGGCCAAGGCCACCAGGGGACCCCACTACATCCAGCCAGCTCCCTGTGCCATGGAGATGAGGGGAAAGGGTTAAGTTAGACCAGCTCCCTGCCCAGGGAATGGGGGGTGAGGGCCGGAGAGTACTGGGGCCGACCCCCAGAGAGGGTGCCTGATCTCCGCCCGCTGCCAAGGCCACAAGGGGGCGCCACTCCATCCAGCCAGCTCCCTGCCCCAAGGAGATGGGGGGAGCGGGGCCAGTGATGGGGCCAATCCCCGGAAGTGTCATAACTCCCGCCCACGGCCACCAGGGAGCGCTACTACATCCAGCCGGCTCCCTGTCCCAGCTATAGAGAAATAGTAATGGCATCTTTTTGTAGGGACTAACTCCGCCATGGTTCGTTCGACAGCCTGGTGTAATGAATGGCGTTTTTGTAGTTTTTTTTTATTATGGCCAAAAACTACTTATTTGGTAAATACAGGCTTAGGAAATGTTATACATTTTGTTCTATGAGATCATCTTCATTAGTTAACGTCACATTTTGTGATTTTTTTAAAGCATTTATGTATTGAAAAAAAGCACATAAAGGCTCCATAATTCATAAAGGTCATGTTAAATGACTGATCTTATCTCATGGAAGAAAACATTAAATATCTCCTAAGGCCATCTTAAAACCTCTTCTCAAGGCTTTTTTTCAGCGTTTTTTGTCATACGTCATATTTCCACCGTTATTACATTTAAATTTTAGTAACTTATCAGATGCTTTGGTAATATTTTGCTAAATACATATAACTCACATCTCTGGGCCATCTTTTAGCATTTTCCTCATAGTGACACACATTTTTTGCCTTTGTTGGTCTAATTACACCAATATCAATACCTTTATGGCATTGAAAAATCTATTCAGTTCCTCCAAATTAAAATAAGTCATGGCCAACTTGAAAATAGGCTGCTGTGACTGATTGTACACTAAATCTATAATGACTCTATTAAACTTTTCCAATGGGTATCCTTGTTCTGTGGGAAATGTGGTGTAGTTATCATCTAGGGTACCATGTGATAATAAAGCACATCCCAAAACTGCCTGTTTTGTCTCTATTGACCCATAAAATGCATACAGCTATGACACCCCCCCATGTCATTAACATTTAAATTATTTCATACCTTATTTTATGTTGTATTATCAAGTTAACATATCAATTGCCTTATTTTGGTACTGGTACTCCTTGTATACGACTCATTATTGATTTTATTGTGTTACTTTTAGTTTTTTATTTCGCAAATATTTGTATTTGTTTTTAACTCTGCCTTGGTGGGAAATGAGCTCGTAAGTAAGCATTTCACAGTAAAGTCTACACTTGTCATACTCTGCGCATGTGACCAATAATCTTTTATTCTGCAACGATTGTTCCCTGATAATACAAAATTACATTTCAGACCCTCTATCCTCTTGACCCAAACAACCAATGCCAGTGATAACCACATGTAGATATGTCACATGCACAGGGTCTCAGGTATAGTTGCAGGGTACTGTGAAATACTTCAGCTCTGAGCTTCAACAGTGCATCTGAGTGAAACAATAAAACATTTAATAATAATAATTTAGCTACCTCCCATAAGTGGTTATCATACCAGAATAAGACCCTCATAATGATTTTCACAAAGGTCCATGTATAAAACTTTGCCACCCCAAAGTGGACAAATAAGTCAAACTAATTTGAGATGCTTACAGTGACTCAAATTAAGAAGAAAATGTTGAACCATGTTTGTCCTTGTCCTGCATTGTGTAGTCCATATTTTGCTTTAAGTGTGCTTTATATGCATTTTCTGCTGTCAATTCAGAATCCATTCCGTTTCTGTATAACGTGAGCAATACAATCAAAGTCTATTGCTATTGATATCAAAAAAAGTGTCCTAGTGGTTAGCTGACTAATTTAATGACTGACTGACTAATAGACTCCCGGTGATGACAACAATACAATTCTAGAGCTCCATTCCAAGAGTATAGTTGATCGTTTTTCACTTTAATTAGCTATCCATCATGTCTCCTTGTCTGAAGATTCAAGCTGTATGTGTGAAAACACATTTTAATGACACTTTCCATCCACCAGATGGGGCTGTTTGTGAGAAAAGTACCTACTTTTCCAAAACCCCATCTGTTAGATAAATAAAGGAAAGCAATAGTCACTCCTTTCCAAACCACAAATGCTGGATTAAAATATGAATTCTAAAAAGGAATTTATAAACTGTTAAGGAGGCAACGAAAGAAGGACCAGGGTGCGCAACATTTGAGAGAAATAAGCTTTTTGTGCGTATGGAAAATGTCTGGGATCTTTTATTTCAGCTCATGAAACATGAGAGCAACACTTTACATGTTGTGTTTATATTTTTGTTCAGTGTATATATATCCATGTGAAAACGTGCTACAAACTGAGACGTCATCGCTCAAATTGATAATCCAATGTTTTGCGAATAGCTGGCTAGCAAATATCTACTATTATCTTAAGGCTACATCTCTGCACCATTTATTTTGTCATTGATAGGCTCTACATTTACCTGCTTATTCCCTGACATTGTCCAAGTTCTGATTTCTCATTAATTCTCCCTTCCTCCTCTGATGTATTCCATATTTCCCACTTCCTCACCAGACGGTAGCAACAAATTATTCATCAACAACTTTTAAAAAATGGTAGTAGACATTTACAGATCATAGTCTAGCCCAAAAATAATGAGACTGTTTCAGCATGTAAAAAGTAACAGTACAAAACATACATCATTTTAGAAAACATTGAAAAAGTCAACATAAAATAACAAGTGTTGTGACTGAATTGATATTTAATAAACGTTTCAAAACAATACATTATACTATAGACCTGCAAAATTACTAACGTCCAGCATAAAAAACATTAGAAACAGAATTTACTGAAATAGTTCTGTATTTATTTCAAAAGATGTAACAATTGTTCATGAAGAAAACATTGTATGACTTGGTGAAGATGTGGGAGAAAGAAGCAGTCTGTTTTCCTCCCCCTCCTTCATCCGTGGTGCTCGTTCAACATAGCATTTGGAGATTCCTGTGAACATCAACAGTCATAAACATGTCATTCTGAACAGCACCATCTTCCTAACAAGAATTTAGACCAGTTGACAATTCAACAAAATTCAGTCTTGTCCATGTTGATGATCGGTACAACATGAGACAGATCGCAAGATAGCAAGCTGTGACTTGTTGCACCACATAGACTTACAGATCTAGTTTTTTCAGGCATCAAGATAAAAACAGCATACAAAAAATGTGGTTCAATTATTTCCAACTCACTACAAGTATGGTACTACGCTGAGAAACATATAGGCAACACTAAGAAGTTCTGTGATTCTTCTCCTATATGGCATAACTAAAACCTGCACAATCTATTTTACAATAGTTCTATTTTGTTTGTTTTTAGTCCTGGTCTTTCTCTATTTCTGATGTCCATAGTTTGATTTCTATTTGTAACTGTGCTATTCTATTTGTAACTGTAAGATTTCTGAACCTATATACATTTATACAGACCCCGTATGTCTTACATTTGTTATCTTGTTGTTATTAGTCTCACCCTTTAGCTCCATTCAACCCCTTCCATCTATCTCTTAACACCATCCATTTTGGATTTCTATTTGCCATATATTTTTCAACTGTGCTGTGATGCTCCACAAAAGTACTGAACCTTTCAATTCGCATAGCTTCTACAGATTGTAAATTAAAGATAAACATTTTTGCTAAAATAATTATTATATTATTGATCGTGTTACTATGACGATTCAAATACCCAGTATTGCTATCTGCAGCATTAGTTCTTGGTAAATGTTGCAATTCTTCAGCAATTCGTGGACCTGTGTGTCACGTTCCTGACCTGTTTTCTGTTAGTTTTTGTATGTGTTAGCTGGTCAGGATGTGAGTTTGGGTGGGCAGTCTATGTTTTCTGTTTCTATGTTGGTTTGGGTACCTAATATGGTTCTCAATTAGAGGCAGGTGGTTTTCATCTCCTCTGATTGAGAATCATATTAAGGTAGGTGGGGTCACATTGTTTGTCGTGGGTGGTTGTCTTCCGTGTCTGTGTCTGCGCACCACACGGGACTGTAGCGTTTGTTCGTTCGTTTGATGTAGTCTGTTCCTGTTCGTGAGTTCTTCGTGTAGTTATGTAAGTTCCATGTTCAGGTCTGTCTACGTCGTTTTGTTATTTTGTAATTTTCCAAGTGTTTTTTCGTCTTCGTCTTCGTCTTCGTCAATATGTCATCACACCTCGCTGCATTTTGGTCGAATTCTTGCTCCTCCTCTTCGGATGAAGAGGAGGAGGAGAACCGTTACAGAACCACCCACCAATCCAGAACCAAGCAGTGTGAGTTCGAGCAGTGGACATGGGAGGACGTGTTAAATGGAAAAGGTTGCTACACATGGGAGGAGATCCGAGCTGGAAGAGATCGCCTTCCATGGGAACAGCTGGAGGCGATTAGGAGAGCGGAGGCAAAGGGAGAGAGAGACCGGATTTATGAAGGTGGAAGCCCGTGAAGAAACCCCAACAAATTCTTGGGGGGAGGCTAAGAGGTAGTGGGCCAAGGGCAGGTAGGAGACCTGCGCCCATTTCTCAGGCTAACCGTGGAGAGCGGGAGTACGGGCAGACACCGTGTTACGCAGTAGAGCGCACGGTGTCTCCTGTACGTGTGCATAGTCCGGTGCGGGTTATTCCACCTCCCCGCACTGGTAGGGCTAGATTGAGCATTGAGCCAAGTGCCATGAAGCCGGCTCTACATATCTGGCCACCAGTGCGTCTCCTTGGGCCGGCTTATATGGCACCAGCCTTACGCATGGTGTCCCCGGTTTGCCTACATAGCCCGGTGCGGGTTATTCCACCTCCCCGCACTGGGCGGGCGACGGGGAGCATTCAACCAGGTAAGGTTGGGCAGGCTCAATGCTCAAGGGAGCCAGTACGCCTGCACGGTCCGGTATTTNGACCCTCTATCCTCTTGACCCAAACAACCAATGCCAGTGATAACCACATGTAGATATGTCACATGCACAGGGTCTCAGGTATAGTTGCAGGGTACTGTGAAATACTTCAGCTCTGAGCTTCAACAGTGCATCTGAGTGAAACAATAAAACATTTAATAATAATAATTTAGCTACCTCCCATAAGTGGTTATCATACCAGAATAAGACCCTCATAATGATTTTCACAAAGGTCCATGTATAAAACTTTGCCACCCCAAAGTGGACAAATAAGTCAAACTAATTTGAGATGCTTACAGTGACTCAAATTAAGAAGAAAATGTTGAACCATGTTTGTCCTTGTCCTGCATTGTGTAGTCCATATTTTGCTTTAAGTGTGCTTTATATGCATTTTCTGCTGTCAATTCAGAATCCATTCCGTTTCTGTATAACGTGAGCAATACAATCAAAGTCTATTGCTATTGATATCAAAAAAAGTGTCCTAGTGGTTAGCTGACTAATTTAATGACTGACTGACTAATAGACTCCCGGTGATGACAACAATACAATTCTAGAGCTCCATTCCAAGAGTATAGTTGATCGTTTTTCACTTTAATTAGCTATCCATCATGTCTCCTTGTCTGAAGATTCAAGCTGTATGTGTGAAAACACATTTTAATGACACTTTCCATCCACCAGATGGGGCTGTTTGTGAGAAAAGTACCTACTTTTCCAAAACCCCATCTGTTAGATAAATAAAGGAAAGCAATAGTCACTCCTTTCCAAACCACAAATGCTGGATTAAAATATGAATTCTAAAAAGGAATTTATAAACTGTTAAGGAGGCAACGAAAGAAGGACCAGGGTGCGCAACATTTGAGAGAAATAAGCTTTTTGTGCGTATGGAAAATGTCTGGGATCTTTTATTTCAGCTCATGAAACATGAGAGCAACACTTTACATGTTGTGTTTATATTTTTGTTCAGTGTATATATATCCATGTGAAAACGTGCTACAAACTGAGACGTCATCGCTCAAATTGATAATCCAATGTTTTGCGAATAGCTGGCTAGCAAATATCTACTATTATCTTAAGGCTACATCTCTGCACCATTTATTTTGTCATTGATAGGCTCTACATTTACCTGCTTATTCCCTGACATTGTCCAAGTTCTGATTTCTCATTAATTCTCCCTTCCTCCTCTGATGTATTCCATATTTCCCACTTCCTCACCAGACGGTAGCAACAAATTATTCATCAACAACTTTTAAAAAATGGTAGTAGACATTTACAGATCATAGTCTAGCCCAAAAATAATGAGACTGTTTCAGCATGTAAAAAGTAACAGTACAAAACATACATCATTTTAGAAAACATTGAAAAAGTCAACATAAAATAACAAGTGTTGTGACTGAATTGATATTTAATAAACGTTTCAAAACAATACATTATACTATAGACCTGCAAAATTACTAACGTCCAGCATAAAAAACATTAGAAACAGAATTTACTGAAATAGTTCTGTATTTATTTCAAAAGATGTAACAATTGTTCATGAAGAAAACATTGTATGACTTGGTGAAGATGTGGGAGAAAGAAGCAGTCTGTTTTCCTCCCCCTCCTTCATCCGTGGTGCTCGTTCAACATAGCATTTGGAGATTCCTGTGAACATCAACAGTCATAAACATGTCATTCTGAACAGCACCATCTTCCTAACAAGAATTTAGACCAGTTGACAATTCAACAAAATTCAGTCTTGTCCATGTTGATGATCGGTACAACATGAGACAGATCGCAAGATAGCAAGCTGTGACTTGTTGCACCACATAGACTTACAGATCTAGTTTTTTCAGGCATCAAGATAAAAACAGCATACAAAAAATGTGGTTCAATTATTTCCAACTCACTACAAGTATGGTACTACGCTGAGAAACATATAGGCAACACTAAGAAGTTCTGTGATTCTTCTCCTATATGGCATAACTAAAACCTGCACAATCTATTTTACAATAGTTCTATTTTGTTTGTTTTTAGTCCTGGTCTTTCTCTATTTCTGATGTCCATAGTTTGATTTCTATTTGTAACTGTGCTATTCTATTTGTAACTGTAAGATTTCTGAACCTATATACATTTATACAGACCCCGTATGTCTTACATTTGTTATCTTGTTGTTATTAGTCTCACCCTTTAGCTCCATTCAACCCCTTCCATCTATCTCTTAACACCATCCATTTTGGATTTCTATTTGCCATATATTTTTCAACTGTGCTGTGATGCTCCACAAAAGTACTGAACCTTTCAATTCGCATAGCTTCTACAGATTGTAAATTAAAGATAAACATTTTTGCTAAAATAATTATTATATTATTGATCGTGTTACTATGACGATTCAAATACCCAGTATTGCTATCTGCAGCATTAGTTCTTGGTAAATGTTGCAATTCTTCAGCAATTCGTGGACCTGTGTGTCACGTTCCTGACCTGTTTTCTGTTAGTTTTTGTATGTGTTAGCTGGTCAGGATGTGAGTTTGGGTGGGCAGTCTATGTTTTCTGTTTCTATGTTGGTTTGGGTACCTAATATGGTTCTCAATTAGAGGCAGGTGGTTTTCATCTCCTCTGATTGAGAATCATATTAAGGTAGGTGGGGTCACATTGTTTGTCGTGGGTGGTTGTCTTCCGTGTCTGTGTCTGCGCACCACACGGGACTGTAGCGTTTGTTCGTTCGTTTGATGTAGTCTGTTCCTGTTCGTGAGTTCTTCGTGTAGTTATGTAAGTTCCATGTTCAGGTCTGTCTACGTCGTTTTGTTATTTTGTAATTTTCCAAGTGTTTTTTCGTGTTCGTCTTCGTCTTTAAATAAATTTCAATATGTCATCACACCTCGCTGCATTTTGGTCGAATCCTTGCTCCTCCTCTTCGGATGAAGAGGACCAAAAACGAGCTACATATAGCTAGCTATTTACATATACTGCATATATATATAATTTATAAATAAACATTTGTTTTCTAAATATAAAGGCTTTTCGAAAAGAGAAAATCAACCATATAATTCCATTTATATTTAAACAGGGAAATTAATACTCTGAAAAACAAACTTCAAAGACATGTGTTTTCTATACTTGCAAACACAACAGGTGAAATAATCAGGTGTAAAAAATGCCTAACATGCTCACAACATGTGAAATAAAGTGCTTTATTCACCTGTTCATGCAAAAAGGACATGCGGAAGAATCACGTGTAAAAATGTACACCAAGCGATTACAACGCTAGAATGTTGTATTTTCAGACACATGGAATTGTGCCACTGCAAACGTTTTGAATGCCTGTGGAATAACTGGCATAATTTTATGCGTTCTTATGCACGGCGCAACGCAGTGCCTGGATACAGCCCTTAGCCGTAGTATATTGGCCATATACCACAAACCCCCAAGGTGCCTTATTGCTATTAAAAACTGGTTTCCAACGTAATAACAGTAATCAAGTAGTATTGCCATTGACCTTCTCCCGGACACTCTTCTTCAACCACTCCCTGTTCTTCACTGCCCCTGGTCCCATATATCCCTGGACTTTGTTACTGATCTTCCTCCGTCAGATGGCAACACAACGATCCTGATTGTGGTGGATACGTTTTCTAAAGCCACCCATTTAATTCCCAAGTTACCCCTCAGCCAAGGAGACGGCTCAGCTCATGGTGCAACACGTCTTCCGGATCCATGAACTTCCAGTCGACAAGGTCCTCAGTTCTCGTCCCAGTTCTGGAAGGCGTTCTGCACCCTCATTGGGTCGTCAGCCAGCCTGTCCTCTGGTTTTCACCCCCATCTAACGGACAGTCGGAGCGAGTCAATCAGGACCTCGAGACGGCTCTTTGTTGCTTCGTCTCCACCAACCCCACCACCTAGAGTCAGCAACTCGTGTGGGTGGAATACGTCTGTAACACCCTTCCCTGCTCGGACACTGGTCTTTCGCCCTTTGAGTGTTCCTTGGGATATCAGTCCCCGCTCTTCCCTGACTAAGAGGAATAAGTCAGCATACCCTCTGCCCAAATTAATCGTCCGCTCTTGCCATGCCTGGAAGAGCCTGAGCAGGGAAGGGTGTTACGGGCGTATTCCACCCACACTTCTTCTGAAGACCACATCCAGGTATCGGCGACAGGCGGATCGTTACCGGACCCCTGCTCCCCGCTATCGGCCCGGGCAGAGGGTATGGCTTTCCATTCTCTAAAATCCTTAGCCCCTCTTCTGTTCGTCTTCTGTTGCCCCGCACCCTCTGTATACATCTCACTTTTCATGTGTCTAGGATTATACCTGTCTCACAGCCCTTTGTCTCCAGTTTCCTTTGTCGCCTTGACCTACCGATTGCATGCCGTCCTGTACCTGCCTGACTCTGATAACGACTCTTTGCCTGTCTTGACTTACCTATTGCATGCCCCTTGTACTATAATAAACTCTGAGACTCTATTCGCCTCCTGTGTCTGCATCTGGGTCTTAGCCTGAGCCTTGATAGGTTGTGTCGGAAACTAAAAGGCTATTGGGATGCTATTTTTAATGCAATATCCAATATAACACAAGTACCTATAACTCCTGACCCACTTATAGCTATCTTGGGGATAACTGCTGGTAGTTCTGGAATAGCAAATGCGGAAGCAAATACAGTGCCTTTGGAAAGTATTCAGACCCATTGACTTTTCCCACATTTTGTTACGTTACAGCCTTATACTAAAACAGATTAAATAAATGTTTCTCATCAATCTACACACAATACCCCATAATGACAAGGCAGAAAACAGGTTTTTGAAATGTTTGCAAATGTATTTAAACTAAAAAAGAGTAAGTATTCAGACCCTTTGTTATGAAACTCGAATTTTAGTTCGGGTGCATCTGGTTTCCATTGATCGTCCTTGAGATGTTTCTAGAAATTGATTGGAGAATAAGTAACGTGGTCTGAATACTTTCCGAATGCACTGTACGTTGGCAAATGTCTGTCTGATTGCCAGAAAACTGATTTTGACCCACTGGAAAATCCCAAACCCACCATTTTACAAACAATGGGTTAATAGCATGTTGCAAAGTCTCACCTTGGAAAAAATGAAATGTACACTGTGGATCCACAACTTTATTTTATAAGACACGGCAACATTTTCTTTATTTTGTTGGCACCGATACTAGTGTTTGATTATGTACCTGAGTTTACATTTGCACTCGTGTGTATATATATATGATGTGAACCTCAATATGAGGATATAAATAAAATAAAATAATTGAGGAACATTTGGGGTGGAAGGGGAGGGAGGAATTTGGACATGATAAAAAAAAACAATCTATTGCTGGTATTTTTTTAAATAATGCTCTGTCATAAGTGACTCCTGTCTTTTTTCTCTTATTTCTTGAATGCTAAGCCATCTTGGAACATATCAGTTGGGCTGCGTTTGGATGGGAGGTTTGTTTTGTTTTGTTTTTTGTTGCTGGTTGGTCGTTTAACCAATCAGATCAGCTCTGAGAAAGATCTTAGGTGAAAATGTCTGGTGTGGTTGGTTGGAGGACCGATTGGTGGAGGGGAAATCAGAATTGGGCTACCTATGAAAACTCATGTTGATATTGTACATTGTTTATAGTGCTTTCGGAAAGTATTCAGACCCCTTGACTTTTTTCAAATGTTACGTTACAGACTTACTCAAATGTATTTAATCGTTTTTTTCCCAAACTACACACAATACTCCATAATTACAAAGCAAATTTACTTAAAAAAAAACATAAATCACATTTACATAAGTATTCAGACCCTTTACTCAGTGCTTTGTTGAAGCACCTTTGGCACCGATTACAGCCTCAAGTCTTTTTTGGGTGTAACGCAACAAGCTCGGCACAGCTGTACCTTGGGATTTTCCCCCATTCTTCTCTACAGATCCTCTCAAGCTCCGTCAGGTTGGATGGGGGGGAATTGCTGCACAGCTATTTTCAGGTCTCTCTAGAGATGTTTGATCGAGTTCAAGTCTGGGAACTGGCTGGGCCACTTAAGGGCATTCAAAGACTTATCCTGAAGCCACTCCTGCATTGCCCAGGCTGTGTGCTTAGGGTCGTTTTCCTGTTGAGCAGGTTTTCATCAAGGACCTCTCAGTACTTTGATCCGTTCATCTTTACCTCGATCCTGACTAGTCTCCCAGTCCCTGCCCGTGAAAAACATCCCCACAGCATGATGCTGCCACCACCATGCTTCACCGTAGGTTTCCTCCAGACGTGACGCTTGGCATTCAGGCCAAAGAGTTCAATCTTGGTTTCATCAGACCAGGGAACCTTGTTTCTCATGGTCTGAGAGTCTTTAGCTCCAAGCAGGCCTTCATGTGCCTTTTACTGAGGAGTGGCTTCCATCTGGCCACTCTATCATAAAGGCATGATTGGTGGAGTGCTACAGAGATTGTTGTCCTACAAGGTTCTCCCATCTCCAAAGAGGAAATCTTGAGCTCTGTCAGTGACCATCAGGTTCTTGGTCACCTCCCTGACCAAGGCCCTTTCTTAGCAGCAATTCGACCACTCTGAACAGTTGATGTTGAGATGTGTCTGTTACTTGAACTCTGAAGCATTTATTTGGGCTGCAATTTCTGAGGCTGGTAACTCTAATGAACTTTGCAGCAGAGGTAACTCTGGGTCTTCCTTTCCTGTGGCAGTCTTCATGAGAGCCAGTTTCATCATAGTGCTTGATGGTTTTTACGACTGCACTTGAGTAAAGTTTCAAAGTTCTTGAAATGTTCCTTATTGACTGACCTTCATATCTTAAACTAATGATGGACTGTCGTTTCTTTTTGCTTATTTGAGCTGTTCTTGCCATAATATGGACTTGGTATTTTACCAAAGAGGGCTATCTTCTGTTTACCCCTCCTACCTTGTCACAACTCAACTGTTTGGCTCAAATGCATTACGAAATAATTAAATTCCTCAAATTAACTTTTAACAAGGCATTTGAAGAAACTTTCAAAGTTTGACATTTTCCGGATGACTGATCTTCATGTCTTAAAGTAATATAGACACAGCACCTGTCAAAAGTTTGGACACACCTACTCATTCAAGAGTTTTTCTTTATTTGAACTATCATTGTCGCATATTAGTGAAGACATCAAAACTATGAAATAACACATATGTAATCATGTAATAACCAAAAAAATGTTAAACAAATCAAAATATATTTTATATTTGAGATTATTCAATGTAGCCACCCTTTGGCTTGATGATAGCTTTGCACACTCTTGGCATTCTCTCAACCAGCTTCATGAGGTAGTCACGTGGAATGCATTTCAATTAACAGGTGTTAATTTGTGTAATTTCGTCCCTTAACTTCTTATGGGCACCGTCCCACCTGGCCAACATCCGGTGAAATTGCAGAGCGCCAAATTCAAAATACAGAAATACCCATAATAAACATTCATGAAATATTGTTATACATCGGCTTAAAGATTAACTTCTTGTTAATACAGCCGCTGTGTCAGATGTCAAAAAGGCTTTACGGCGAAAGCATACCATGCGATTATCTGAGGACAGCGCCTTACAAAAGCATACAAACATTTTACAATCAAGTAAAGGAATTACAAAAGATAGAAATAGCAATATAATTAATCACTTATCTTTGATGATCTTCATATGTTTGCAGTCACAAGAGTCCATGTTACACAAAAAATGTTTGTTTTGTTCGCTAAACGTCACCCTTTATGTTCCAAAAACTCCGTTTTGTTGGCGCGTTTTCTTCAGTAATCCACTGGCTCAAAGGCGGTCACGACATGCAGACGAAAACATCCTAATAGTACCTGTAAAGTTCGTCGAAACATGTCAAACGATGTTTATAATTAATCCTCAGGTTGTCTATTGTCTAAATAACCGATAATATTTCAACCGGACAATAGCGTCTTCAATAGAAAAGAACAACAACGAACGGCGCACAATCGGTCACGCGCTCAAAACAGCTCTGGTTCATTTAGAGTCCACTGAAAGAATGTTCTCATTCTTCCTCGTTTTTCAGAAAAAAAGCCTGAAACAATGTCTAAAGACTGACATCTAGTGGAAGCCATAGGAACTGCAACTTGGGTCCTATCCAAATACATACTGTATAGGCATTCAATAGAAAAGTACCACATCAAAAATATCCCACTTCCTGGATGGATTTTCCTCAGGTTTTCACCTGCCATATCAGTTCTGTTATACTCACAGACAATATTGTAACAGTTTTGGAAACTTAAGAGTATTTTCTATCCAATACTACCATGCATATGCATATCCTAGCTTCTGGGCCTGAGTAACGGGCAGTTTACTTTGGGCACGTTTGTCATCCAAGGAGTGGCATTCAGAAAATAGCCCTATTTGGTAAAAGTCCATATATGGCAAGAACAGCTCAAATAAGCAAAGAGAAACAAGAGTCCATCATTACTTTAAGATAAGGTCAGTCAATATGAAAAATGTCAAGAACTTTTAAAGTTTCTTCAAGTGCATTCGCTAAAACCATCAAGCACTATGTCTGCTGCAGAGGATACATTCATTAGAGTTAACTGCACCTCAGATTGCAGCCCAAATAAATGCTTTACAGAGTTCAAGTAACAGACACATCTCAACACCAACTGTTCAGAGGAGACTTCGTGAATCAGGCCTTCATGGTCGAATTGCTGCAAAGAAACCACTTCTAAAGGACAAAAATAATAAGAAGAGACTTGCTTGGACCAAGAAACACAAGCAATGGACATTAGAACGATGGAAATTTGTCCTTTGGTCTGATGAGTCCATATTAGATTTTTGGTTCCAACCGCTGTGTCTTTGTGAGATGCAGAGTAGGTGAATGGATGATATCTGCATGTGTGGTTCCCACTGTGAAGCATGGAGGAGGAGGTGTGTGGGTGTGATTTGCTGATGACAATGCCTGTGATTTATTTAGAATTCAAGGCACAATTAACCAGCATGGCTACCACAGCATTCTGCAGTGATACGCCATCCCATGTGTTTTGCGCTTAGTGGGACTATCATTTGTTTTTCAACAGGCTGTGTTAGGGCTATTTGACCAAGAAGCAGAGTGATGGAGGGCTGCATCAGATGACGTGACCTCCACAATCACCCAACCTCAACCCAATTGAGATGGTTTGGGATGAGTTCGACCACAGAGTGTTGGAAAAGCAGCCAACAAGTGCTCAGCATATGTGAGAACTCCTTCAAGAAAAAGCATTCCTCATGAAACTAGTTGAGAGAATGCCAAGAGTGTGCAAAGCTGTCATCTAGGCAAATGGTGGCTACTTTGAAGAAGTAAAAATATAAAATATATTTTGATTTGTTTAACACTTTTTTGGTTACTACATGATTAAATGTGTTATTTCATAGTTTTGATGTCTTCACTATTATTCTACAATGTAGAAAATAGTAAAAATTAAGAAAAACCCTTGCATGAGTAGGTGTCCAAAATTTTGACTGGTACTGTATATATTGTTCGTTTTTACCCTGTTATTTAGAACCTGACAGACAACTATGAAAAGCTCAAACCAAGTTTATTCACCCAATGGGTCAGACAGCTGAACAGACAAATACATGTTTCCCCCAGCATAAGTAAACATACCCCAATTTAGGTGAAGTCTCCTCCTTCTCTCTAAACATTACATCTTCATGTCTAGGTAGGAAGTTAAGTGATGCGGGCAATAAACGGTTCCTTCTCCCTTAATGTGACCTGACCTCAGCCCCCATTCCTCACTAAACCACATCTATCCACCCTTATCAGTGCCTGCCAACATGTGATTGTCTTTCCTTTACCCAATACATTCCAACCTTAATTGACTCCACCATATACATCCCTCCTAACAGATAACCATTAACTTCTGGTGTAGAAGTCAGACTATGGCACTCCTCATTTCCATAAGATACCTGATAATTTACAATATTTCAAGTTTAGGAGTCAGAACCCATCGATATGTAGATATAGGCCTATCGTAAATGCGTTTTATTGTAGCGTCATCTTAATTGCAAAAATAACTACAAATATACAACTTTAAAGGGATACTTCGGGATTTTGGCAATGATAGTAGATACACAAGGACTTCCAGTCATTGCTCTAACACTAGTTAGCGTTGGCTCACAAAACTACCTCCAACTTTATTCATAATGGACACAGAAAGTATCCAGAAGTTCATCTGACTCTGGGGAAAGGACCTCGTTGCCAAAATCCTGAAGGATCCCTTTAAGCTACAAAGTAATTTGATAGTGGTAATGAGCTGTCCATTGTTCTGCACAGCAATTGATCAAACAGGACCATGTTACAAAAATAAGTGGTTCTGAACTTGTGTCAATATTACACAGGTAAGCGAACAGTTACAGAGATCAGGAATGTAAACAGGCTCTATAGACCTTGATATCTATATGAGTGAGTATCTATACCACCCCCTGTTGTTATGTTGGGTACCTACTGACCAACAAAGATGACAATGACATGTATTATAAACAAAAAGGTTTAAGGAAATACAGGCAGACAAAACAGCTCACTCAATCAAGTCTGATAGTGTCTAATATTTTTAAAAAGCTTAAAAGGTAGTGGAATAAGGGAATTTCTTAGTGTGGGAAGAATGAAATTCATTACCTTGTATGTGGTACAAATCACATTATTGTGGGAGCACCTCTAAGAGCATAAATTAGGCTGTTTGAGGAGGTTTGAATCCTATGCAACCTGCCTACACGTTGTTGGAAGTACAATAGACCAGCCAATAGACCAACATAGCTACTGTAGGAGGTCAAAGCTATGTGCTGGAAAACCTTGCTAGGGCCGAGGTGAAGCACGCATTGTGGTGCTCATATGAATTTTCTTAATTTTTCAGCTTCAGACCAATGCCTACTTCTCACTTACAATGTAGTTTATTTTTTTATTTAAAATATAATTTAGCAAAATGTTTCTGATTTTTATTCATTGACCATTTATTTTTAGTACTATTTTATGAATTTAATTACTTTTTTGTTGTTGAATTGTCAAGAGGTGAACCTGCAAGTAAGCATTTCATGGCACTTATCATTCGTATATATGACTAATAAACAAACTTGAACTTGATCATTGGTAACCAAGTATATTGTTTAAAAAATTCAGAAGTAGAAAGCAACCGTTTTTTGTAAATCTAATGGAACGCCCTCKAAGACCCCGTTATCTGTGAGGAAAATGTATAAAGAACATTCGCCAATAGCCACATGATGGAATGACAAATATAGTAAAAAAGAAAAGAGTTGACTTAAAAAGGAAGAATCGATCTACCCCTAACAYCAGCCCTGCACCCCCCACAGCAACCAGCCCAAACCTCCCCTATTTCTCCTTCACCCAAATCCAGACAGCTGATGTTCTGAAAGAGCTGGAAAATCTGGACCCCTACAAATCACAATCTAGACAATCTAACGAGAGACCGGATCCTTGAGTCACTCACTGTTGTGCAGTATGCGCCAGGTGATCTAATTACTAAATGTTTGCTAGGAAGATATCTTATAACTATTAGGTTAACTGTCTAAAATGTGCATTTGGTTTGCTAATTTAGTAGCGTGCCACAAACTGTGAGTAGCATTTTTGATTTACTTGTGTAGTTTAGGTCAGAAACTGAACATTTTTGCAATGCGCTCGTTAGCAACTAGTTAGCATTCTCTATGGGATTTTACCTGTACTTGTTAGCATTGCTAATCTTCGGATTACATAGTATCAGTGGGGTTTAAAAACAATGCCGGTATTACAGAATATTCCGGTATGGCACAAGGTCGGCATGAAGGTATGACAATCTGTATACGGCCCAAGTTTATATACAAGAACAAAAAGGAAAAAGCTGAATATAACACTCACACTACAAAAGCAGCTATACATAATTCACAAATCGATACAACACACAGAACTATCCTGGTGCTTTCAACTCTAAGAAAGCCAACTCACTGATTCATTCAAACAAAACACTGGTTTCAGTTTCATCAGTCCTGTAGCAATTTGAAGAGTAAAATCCAGAAGGAAACAGGTGTCGAAACCAAAAACCTATAGGCTATAATTTGATATCCATCTCGACCAACTCTTACATTCTGTTAAATTGAAATAATGAAAAATGACGAGTCACTGAAGAGACCAGGCCATCTTTTCTTATTGTTTTCGCACTCTCCCTTGCCACCTTACCACTAAAAAGTGCATAGTCAATTTCCGACGCGCTTCTCTCCCACAGACTTGCATATATTCAAGACTCTTCAGTATTTGTTTATGCTTTACCTCTTGTGAATGACCTCTGTATAAATAAATGTTTCTATTCCAAGCCCTAATCGCAAATTTCTCTTTCGTTTTTACAAAGATTTAACACATTAACTTCCCTCCCACATGTATCTTGTCACATGTTCCCTTGTAACACATCATACGCTTCCGCATTAAAAAACAAAAACATTCCACGTTTAGTTTTCAAGCACAATTTAATGAAATTCAGTTGTAAACAACTTTTTAATTAAAAAAGTTTAGGAAAATATGGCTTCCACAAATATGTTTGTGAACGGAAYAGGAATGTTCTTCCTTGCAAATGCTCATTTTCTCCATGGACCTTGAGAAGGGTTTACATTGAATCATTTAAAATTAGTTAAGATTAAAATAAGAGTATTTTAAGAGGCTTTTATTATCAGTAAAAAGTGAGGAGCACAGAGCATTTAAGATTGGTTTAATTTGGTAATACATCAACAATGTAAACAGCACCATTGTTCTGAATATACAAATTATGTCATGATTGATTCTACTGAAATACTGATATAGGGGAGAAAAAAAAACATGCTTATATATACTGACAGTAGTCTTTTGGCAGAAGAAACTACATCAATGTACTATGTCAGCAGTTGAAGATAAAACTGTGTGGAGAATGATGCCCTTCAGTAATTGCTGGTGGTGGGTGTGGCTAGTTTACTTGTTGTGGTAGAACCTCTGTCCTGATTGGCTGTGGGAGAGGTAGGCATGCCGAGGGGCGGGTTGAGGAGAGCTCTGAAACGTTGTCTGTAAAATTGAAACAAAAGAGCATGAACAAATCATTTGGAAACATCATACTATAGAAGTAGAATCTAGTTTTCTAAGTATCACTTCCAACTATACATGAGAATATATAATATGAGAATATACTTGAGTCAGTCAAATCAAAAATAGGGTGCCTCTAGCCCAGGGTTATTCAATTACTGCWGGGGGTCCACYAAAATATATAAAATAAGTGGGAAAATATTTTGTTTATTTCAATATTTTAATGAATATTGCTAGCAACAGCAGAGTAAACCGATTTTGATTTACATACCATACAGTAGAAAAGGGGGATATCTTCATATTTATTTCGCAACTCCTAATATTGAGCAAATTACACTCACTGGAGTATCTGACAAAGGCTTTGAAAAAGCACCCGCGAGTACCAGTCGTGGCAAGTGACACTGGCTGCTGGTAAGCTTTCTTGACTTGGACATTCATTTTTGCCAAACCATTGTTAACCTTTGTTTAACCAGCTGCTGTTGGCAAACATGTTTGGAGTAGGGCTGGCACAATTATCGTATAATAGTCATCATAAATCGCTTATTAGAGAAGGGGGGGATTAAACTTTATATTCAAGTAGCTATAGTTTACGCAATGTCAGTTTTTCATTTTTACATGAAGTGGGTAAAGTTGGTTCTGCCCGTTTAAGTATTACTATCTGTTTTTAAAGACAGGGGTGTGAATACGGTGTTCTATTCATTAGGTATGTCGTAGTTTGTTGTGGGCGAAATTACGAGATTGTTATATTACTGTTAATGCATCAAATGGTTGTTTTATGGAGTAGAATAGGGTTTTTAAAACACTCATCTGTACGTGGTCTTCCAAGTTGGGCCTCTGGGGGCTTAATGCCGACAGTGGATTTACCATGCCTTTAGTGATAAGACCTAAAGACCGCATTCCATAACATGAGTTGGTGTTTGTGTGCCGGGCGGTACCAGGGTGGATGGCTCGGGTATGGATATGCCATTTGCGGGCTACCAAAAGTCTAGTTCCGTGGTACTGGGTTGATCACAGTAGGACTGGTGAGGTTAATGTATTGAACGAGAAACTAGAGTGCAGGTGACGCTAGCGAGGGCATCTGGCTTGGTGAAGTTCAAATTATAACGTAATGTTTTGATAAATGAGAAACAGGTATGCCCTAGGGTTACTATTGTTAGAGGCTATTGTGAGTGTTTTGTTTTGGAAACACTAATTAGGCAATATTTTGATAATGGTATGGTCATATAGACAGGGATTGAAATCTAAAAACAACGCTAACCGGTTTTCCTTGTCTGTGTCATTCACCTCTGTCATTTATTTGTGTTCTGTGAATGTGATAGGAGTGTATGTGAGGGTAGAAATAAGTGTTAATCTTACATTTGGATAATAAGATATAGAAATTTGCTAAATAAGATGATTTGAAAATTGGATAAGTCTTGATATAACGTTATCTTGGGGTTCCGTCCATCACTGCCCATCATAGAATATCAAGAGTGGTATTGAGAGAGGGATGTTATTTTAGACAGTAGCAGCAAGTCTATAGTTTCTGGGAGGCTAGACCTTGCCGTGATTTCTGGGAAGCTAGAGAACCATCTAGGATTCCATGACCGGGCAGGGCAGTGTCCGGGAAACTTCTGTTTTTTTCCACTGGGAGAATGTTTGCTGAGCCAATGGATTGGTTGATGTGAGTACCTAAGAATTTCTAACGTTCTATATTGATTCTGTGAAGATATGAAAATATGATGAATTGTATGCGTGTATAATGGATTACTAGAGATTTGATGAAGTAATGGATGGAACTAAACAATAATAATATGCTAACTCGCGCACCCAGACGTAGACGTACGTCAGAGTTGGGAAAATAATAGATCCGTTTTCTGAGTTGGTCCCTTTGATGGATCATTTGATGAAGATGAGGTTTAAGCATTATTAAACTGTCTACAAAGTCAGGGCAATTGTCTCAGAAACTGGATTGGATTGTGTCCACTTTTGGTTAACTTTCCCTAACGATGTAGCTATGAAACGCTGATGGGGTTTTCTCCGTCCAAGTACTACATTTAAAATAAAACTGCCCATATTGCCTGAAAATTTGTTATTTTTTTGTAGTCTAAGAGAAGTTGCATTAATTATCATATAAACCCTTTTCACATAGAGTTAGAGTGAATTAATGTGGCAAATCAACGTAACTTACAACGTAGCACAAAGCCTAACATAGGGTTTTCCGTCAAACTAATTATCATTACGGAGCGAATGTGATGTAATGAAGTAATTTAAATATGTCTCATGAGAAAATAAAATCCACTTTTATTACAAGGCGCACGATCTGGTTTTACATCAGTGGATGTCGATTTCATTTGTTTGACTGCTAGGATGGTAAACAAATCCCTTTTGCGCATGTGAAAATCTCTGCGGAGAAACACTTGGAYGACCTTTCATGCTATTTCTGGTAATTGTGTCTTTATTATGTGCCAAGATGTTAACTTCTTCAGGCTAGGGGGCAGTGTTCGGAAGTTTGGATGAATGAGGTGCCCAAAGTAAACTGCCTGTTACTCAGGCCCAGAAGCTAGGATATGCATAGAATTGGTAGTATTGGATAGAAAACTCTAGTTTCCAAAACTGTTGATTACTATGGCTGTCAATGGGAATATAAAAGGAAGACCTCCCAGATTGCAGTTCCTAGGGCTTCCACTAGATGTCAACAGTCTTTAGAAAGAGTTTTAGGCTTGTTTTTTGAAAAATGAACTATAATTTGTAGTTTTAGTAAGGGCTCCCATTTTGGCTGTAGTGTTTGTTGTGCGTTCCGGTGAGGGCGCGTACTTCGTTATTTATCTCCGGTATTCTCAGTCTTAAATGTTGTTTATTTACATATTAGGGTACCTGAGGATTGATTAGGAATGTTGTTTGATATGTTTGGAAGAAGTTTATTGGTAARTTACGGGATTCATTTGTATGCATTTTGAACGAGGGAAACCGGTGGATTACTGAGTCAAGCGCGCCAATGAAACTTACTTTATGGGGATATAAAGAAGGACTTTATCGAAAAAAAGGACCATTTGTTATGTAGCTGGGACCCTTGTGATTGCAACCAGATGAAGATATTCAAAGGTAAGTGATTTATTTTATCGCTATTTCTGACTTTCGTGACGCCTCTGCTTGGTTGGAAATGTATGTAAAGCTTTTGTGTGCGGGGCGCTGTCCTCAGATAATCGCATGGTGTGCTTTCGCCATAAAGCCTTTTTGAAATCTGACAAAGCGGCTGGATAAACAAGAAGTTAAGCTTTTAAATGATATATGGCACTTGTATTTTCATGAATGTTTAATATTACGATTTTTGTAATTTCAATTTCGCGCTCCGCAATTTCACCGGATGTTGTCGAGGTGAGACGCTAGTGTCCCAATGATCCGTAAGAAGTTAAGACTACAAATCATTTTAATTGGATTATTTGCAGGATTTACTTCATAATTTCAATAGCATTAGGCCTACAAACCTGACTCAGTTACACCAGCCCTGTCAGGAGGAATGGTCCAACATTCACCCAACTTATTGTGGGAAGCTTGTGGAAGGCTACCCGAAATGCTTGACCCAAGATAAACAATTTAAAGGCAATGCTACCAAATACACTCAATTAGTAAATAAACTTCTGACCCAATGGGAATGTGATGAAAGAAATAAAAGCTGAAAGAAATAATTCTCTCTACTATTATTCAGAGATTTCACATTCTTAAAATAGTGGTGATCCTAACTGACCTAAGACAGGGAATTTCTACTAGGATTAAATGTCAGGAATTGTGAAAATCTGAGTTTAAATACATTTGGCTAAGGTGTATGTAAACTTCCGACTTTAACTGTATATGAAGGAGTGTATTGTTGTGTTGTTTGTTCTGTTTTGATACAAATCTCACCAGATTGGGTCTGCTGGATTGTTGGGATTTCTCCCGATGGGTTAGAGGTCTAACTTCCCGATCCTGTGGCTCTGCGATGAGGGGAGCATAAGCCAATTTGAAAAAATAGTTTCAACAGAATGTGTTGTTATTCTTTGACAAGTTTACAACAGTGCCCATAATTGATTTAGACTTGTCTTAAAATGGTTTATTTTGGGGTATCAGGTTGATTGAGGTCTACACACTGCTAAATGTATAGTAATTTAGATTAACAAGGCATTTAGATACAGATCTGTAATAATAATCATGATAATTACCCTATAATTCTAGTATTAAGTTATACTGCATGTTAATATACATGTACATTCTGCCAATGTTGATGTGTGTTAAATTGAGGGTTTTAACTTTGAGTGATAGGACAAATGTCAATCGACGAGCAATATCATTCTAAATTTGGGTTGGATAATTGGGTTTTGATTACGATTTGGAAACTGAATGATTTTTAAAACCGACTGATTGAGATTAGTATGTTAATAACTACGAGTGAAGAAATGAATGTATTATGGATCGATTGTTTTGATTGTTGTGTACTAGCATGCCCAGATCCTGAGATTGAAAGTGTCCCTAAACTAGTTAATCTATAGGTGTTGCCTTATAAATAGTGGAATCATGTTGCTTGTCACGGGTCATGTTCATTAGGCACCAACGCAACACATTTGATTTAAACCGGGATTCACTACCAGGATTGGTCCAACAAGATAACTAAAATTAGCATTTCTGAGATGGAAATAGTTATTTCCACTATGCTGACCAAGGGAAGTATGCTCAGTATCAACATGATGTTTTGTTTCGTACTCATAAAAAAGGTACTCTGATTTAGATTGCTGATCATTTCTTAACAATATTCATGTTTATATCATTCCCAACGAAGGATCATTTTATGTCAAGGTTAAAAGGCTCAATGAACCAATTTACAATAGTATTTTTTGTATTTTACCTTTATTTAACTGGGCAAGTCAGTTAAGAACAAATTCTTATTTTCAACGACGGCCTAGGAACAGTGGGTTAACTGCCTTGTTCAGGAGCAGAATACTAGTGCAAGGAAGTTTTTTTCTATATGTTTTTAGTTGAAAGTTGTTCGATGATCTATTTGTTTTCTACGTGTGAATTAATGTTTTAAAACCATGACATTTACTTTTAGGTTGAGAAAAATTACAAGATGATGTTATAATACTGTTATTGCATCAAATGGTTGTTTTATGGAGTAGAATAGAGTTTTTAGAACACTCATCTGTGCGTGGTCTTCTGAGTTGGGCCTCTGGGGGCTTAATGCTGACAGTGGATTTACCATGCCTTTGGTGATAAAGCCTAAAAACCGCATTCCATAGCATGAGTTGGTGTTTGTGTGCCGGGAGGTACCAGGGTGGGTATGGATAACGATGAGGGGAACCTTCTTTTGGGGGCCAGATCCTGGTTTCCACACAATGAAAAGTCTTTACAGCAGATACTGTCTGCTGTGAATTATTAGTATCTTTCATACAAATCCTAACCTTGTTACCCTTTCCATGCATCTGTTGTTTGTCATGAACATTCAGGAGGATGTACTTTGCTATAAAATGCTGTGGCTCAAATTCGCTCGTTGGGCTCTCAACGAATCATCTAGGGTGGTTCGTTGACCAGCTTCATTATGAATCGATGTTAATAAGTTTTTAATAAAGTAACATCCTGATTGGTGATTGACCTCGTATCTCCTCATTATTGATTAGTATTTCCACGACAAGTTGTATTCATTAGGTATGTCTTTCAAAGATGCAATACAATTTTTTTTTTTTTTTACAAAAATGACTAGCTGTGTTTGAATACTCATACTAACCGCACTAACCATACTATTTATGACGTGAATTGAGTACAAGGTATGCTTATTGGTCATAGTATAGATATAGTTAGTAGGCCAAAAGTTCTTGGACGTCGTACTAAATTTGCAAAAATATGAAGTACACACGCAGAGGACACTATTTCCGCACTTTCGGGCCCATAATGCAGTTCTTCATGAAATGGGCGTGGCTTCACATCATTTCCAGATTTGAAGAAAACATGCAGTCGAAGTACAACCATAGCGGATACAAATTCATTGCTTTAACTAAATATGACAAATGTTAAGAAAATGTGGAGCAACGTAATAAAGTAATGACTTTTCAAATAAGTTACCTTACACGTTATATTGGCTGACAATTTGTTAGCTACGCTGTCCTTACGAACAACATAGCGTACCATTACAGTAGTATGTACTGGTATGTTCTTAGCTAGCTTCCTAACGTTAGTTGGCTACTTATACATCAAACTTGCCAGTATATTAACCATGGGCTAACTAACTAACCAACGTTTACTGACTTCATTATTCCCGTCATTCTTAGCTTACTAAATGGTATAGTAATTGCGCGTGCTGTTGCGCGTTCACAATCGACATTCGGGTGCTTTTGTAAATTCGCTCTGGCTATCTACTCCAATTTCAGAAAACTCTCATCTGAGTGTACCAGACAGTGCAGAATAATGAATTTACGAGCGCTCAACACCCCTTGAATATGGCCGGTGTCAGTAAACGTAGGCAAAAAAGCATAATTAAAATGTTGCCAGCAGCACAGTCACAGCCACAAATGCTCTGGATAACATGAAAACTGCCTAACCAGCTCTGCTAGGGCGAGTGAAATGGTCAGAATGGTCTCATTTGTGTCTGGAAGTAGCTAGCCAACGTTAGCTCCTCGGCCCGAGCGTCCAGTGAGAGCGAACCGCTCTGAATTTACGAACGGACAATCTGAGAACGTTCTGAATTTAGGAGCGCACTCTGGCACTCCAGATAGAATTTAAGAACACACCCGAAGTCGTAAAATGTCTAACTAGTCATTTGTTATGCTAACTAGCTAGCAACAGCATCAACTTCCGGTAGACATGCAAAGAGCTAGTACGCTCAACTGAAAGCATACTGTTCATTTACAGTATACTAAAATCAACTAATAGTACATAGTATGTAGTATACTGTATGGGTATTCGAACACAGCTACCCCTATCTTGGAGTTAACTTTCTAACTAATAGGCTATATTAGAGATTACACTTCTCCAATTATAATGTGGGGAGATCAAAATAATGAAAAGCTATCGACCAAATCTATTCAATTTAACATGTAGATTACTTGTCCTTGCCAGTATTCACAAGACAAGCAATGGGTCACCGGTTTGCCTGGGCAAGAAAAGGTTGAAGACCCTTGCTTTAGTCTAAAATAGTGATGAACACTCTAAACCATATTATTACACGACTGGGGTTGATTTTCATGACGTATTCATTGTATTTCGTCGAGGCCATTATCATTGGCCATTTGATCTATCCGGCAGCACCAAGGCTGTATATAAGGGGTTGGGCTGCTAAGATGTGGGTGATGTCTGATAGGATACTCACTGGGTGAGCCTGCTGTGGAGGTGTTCCATGGGTAAAGCTTCCCGGAGAGGCTGGACGGGGGGGATGGGCATACGGTAAGCCAGACTATTCACACAGAACAGGAGGCGCAGGAAAAGAAGACATGAGGTTATGAATTAACAAAGCTGACTGACTTCGTAACCCTGTGGTGTGTTTCATACCATAGAAGGAAGAGAGCAATGCATAAAGCAGGGTTGTGTTCATTAGGCACAAAACTGAAAAAAAGTGGAGTGAAATGGAGAGGTACTAACTGAACACTTCCAATAAGAAACACTTATTTTGGTTTTTAATTGCAAAACGTTTTGCTGTGTGCCCTAATGAACATGACCCAGGGTAGGTGGGTATAGAGGGTGGGTGGGCTTTACCTTTGCAGCAGGGATTTGCACTGCAAGGGAGGGGGTAGGCAGAAGGCCTGCAGCACAGGCATGAAGAGTCTGAGGGTGCATGGGCCGTAGAGTACTCTGAAGCCACCACAAAAACACAGCAGAAAAAGATTAAAAGGCCAGTTACGTGTGAGTTAACCACAGACGACCCGCTCACAAACTGAAATACAGCACACTGCTTGTGATCAACCTCTTAAATGCATTGTTTAAACACTATGGTTTATAAACACTGTTATATAACCATATCATCCTGTGCCATGCTATTTTGCCAGTCTATATGGGGCCCAATGAACTTACAGAGTCAGTGAAGCCAGACTGTTGATTAGCATGTTCAAGCTGCTTCTGTAGAGGGATCCCAGCACTGGGGATTAATCCTGGGGACAAAAAAAGATAAAATGGTGAACAGAGAAAAATTGAGTAAAGCGAGAGTGTAGTAAAGTCCGCACACCCATCCCAGTGTCATTACGCATAAACCTTACATGAAACATGCCACAATCCCCAAGTGTGAGGCCTGCAACAACCTATAGACATTATTAGACACAGACACACGGATGTAAGGTACCTGGCTGAGAGGTAAAGTGGCTGTGTACAGCGTAGCCCTGCTGCTGGTGAGGCAGGTACTGCATGGCCTGGAACGCTGAGGCACCTGGACAGGGGGGCATTAAGGAGCGGTTTATGAGTGAAGCACGCACACAGACAGCATACACAATAAGCTTCTCATTCTCATAATGACCACAACATGGTCACCTTGGAAAAACAACACAAACAGACTGCTCCCATATCTGTTTGTCAAACATGTTTGGCTTAACAATGACCACAGGAATTGGCAAACCAGAACAAAAAGATCTGGGCCCAAGCTACCAGATACAAATTACGTTATGCTTTCAATGTCACATAGACAACACGTCTCTCAAATAACAATTACATTGAAAATCCAAAGCAGTTACCTCTGAGCTGCGAGCTGGTGGCGTAGCTGACAGGGACATGCTGGCTGGCGGCGAAGGGAGAGGAGTGCTGTGCCTGGGTGAGCTGGCCGTAGGGACCATGGGCTGCCTGGCTGGCTGAATACTGTCCATGCTCGGAGCCCACGGAGCTCATCCCTGGCTGGCTCTGGTAGTGACGCCCCTGTCAAGTAACATACAGGACCCGTTTTCACACACATTCAATGCACTATAAGTCACCTTGGATAAAAGGGTCTGCTAAATTCCATATGCTATTAGTAGATTACATTCAGGCCAGACCTAAATAAGTATAGAACACGTTATAAAATCAGGGCATATTGGGTCCCCATTCGTCAGTCCTCAAGCCACTGAAGACCTAATTATAATCAACAGGAACAAGTGCCTGCTGCATACACTGAGGGGCTTGAGGCCAAATACTGGAAACCCGAGTATTTATGAAATCTGCTCACTCACAGGAAGGACAGGGGACTGGAAGAGCTGTTTACTGCGTTCTCCAAGCAGAGCAGCAGACCGGCCATGACTCACTTGACCTGCTGATCATTGATATAGAGAGGAGGGTAACATGGAGAAGAAGATACAGAGGGAGAGAGCGAGGCTGGTAATGTGCATAGTACAACTAACAGTATGTGTGTATAGACAATTACGCTTGTATTACATCAATCAGTGTGAATTACCTTGCATGCTGAGCAGATGTTGTCCTGAGTGGATAGCCATGCTGGGCTGGTACGTAGCAGATGTCAGGGTTGTCATGTCACTACAAGAAAACATTGGGGAAAGAAAGTAAGATCTTGTCCATAGCCACAATGTTAATGCTAGTTTATCAGCAAATAGGACTGACTTTCATATCAAAAGCCAATAACATACGTAGGTTGCTGGGGAATGTGTTAGCCTGGTGGTCCCAGATCTGTATGTTTGTGCTTTCAACAACAACCATAGATGTTTGCAAAACAGCCCCTGCAGATCTGGGACCACCAGGCTAGGGATAAGTGATTTTTTTAAGACCTCCAGAGCCGGTAAAGCCTTTACCTCTGTTCTTTCCTCCGTCTCTTCTCCTCCTCATGGAGCACTTTCTTCAACTGGAGGAAGAGCTGGTGTTTCTCCTCCTGTAGCCCCTGTAGCTTCTCCCCCATCTTCATGATCTAAGGGAGAGAGAGAGGGACAAAAAGAAAGAGGAGTTAAGGAAGAGGAACCGAAAGAGAGAGTGAGGCACTAAAGAGCTCAATAACTCACCTGCTCTTTCGTCTCATCTAAAGACATTCTCTCCTCCACCTCTTTCTTTCTCTTCCTTTCTTCCTCCTCCTTCTGCTTCTGCTCCATCATTTTGTCTACTTCTTCTTCCTCTGTGACACAAGGTTGGGTGAGAGGGTTACAGAACAGGAAAGGGGGATACCTAGTGTTACGGATACAAGTATTATGTGTGTATCCTGTGTGTTTCTTTTCTCTCCTTCTCCCCTACTCCCCTACAGGTGACAATCATCATTCCCCAATCAGTCATCAATTAGTCACTAATCAGAAGACACCTGCTCCTTTTCCCTTACCCAATCACAGTCCCTTTCCCTTGATTTAAAAACCCTGTCAGTTGTGTTCTCTAGAGCTCAATCTCTCTGTAGATCCATTGTGTGGTTTGCAACTACATGTCACTTTGTTCCTACCTGTGAGTATTGTTTTTTTGGTTATGGTGTTTGAGTGTTTCTTTGATAGTGGGAAAAGGGGGTAACCAGACAGTTCGCACATGGGCATACACTACCCGTAGGTAAACTTTGTTAAATACACTAGTTAGAACTGGGCGGACCACCCACTGTATTTTTGGTTAGTTAGTTGTTGAAATAGGCTAGTCTAGCTTAGGGGTGTTTTTGGATGCTTATTGTTTCATTCCTTGGGTCCAGCTCAGCCCCTTTTCCTGCCCCCCCCCCCCCCCATTACCGTGTGTTTACTAATAAACCCTGAGTTTGACGGTAGATTTAAGTGTCGTGGTTATTTGTTCTCACTGTTTTCACTATTATAATTTGCGTGAGTTGTGTTACGGGTCCCATTACCATCCCCCCCAGATTGTCGGGCCAAAGGGATTTGTAACACCTAGTCAGTTGTACAACTGAATGCATTCAACTGAATGTGTCTTCCGCATTTAACCCAACCCCTCTGAATACAGGGAACAGTGGGTTAACTGCCTTGCCCAGGAGTTGATTTCAGTGTTACCTGCAACTTTGTTTGAGTTTGCAAACTCCCAGTGTCATTGGGTAGAGGGTTCTTTCTTACCTTGTCTCTTGCGGTCTCGCTCGCGCATGATGTGCTTGTGCAGGGCGCGTGCCATGGCATTGGACAGTTTGGGCCTCTCTAGTAGAGCAGGCATGATGGTAGGAATTGGTGGGGCCAGCTAAGAACAGATAATCACCACTGACATATTGTATGTTTACATCCATTTACCTACCACAGTCCTTCATTAATCAAACAACAATACATGAATCAATCATGCTGTTATGATAAAGTCCCTAATAATTAGATCACAACAGCCGAAATGGAGCGAGAGCTTGGAACTAAAAGGTTCTATCTGCAAAAACATGATTGAGAATTGGCTTTAACGTTCTGAATCATCTTTGGTTTCAACAGTTTATGCAATTTTTTTTATATATTATTATTTTGAACTTAACATTAATTAGGGGTATTTGGAGTACTATATAGGTCAAACATTGAACAGAATAAGGCCATGTCAATAACTCAATTTTGACAAATGCTGATAACTTTAAAGTCCCAAACTCTCAAAACTATAACCTACATTATAATAATATATTCAGTTAGCTAACTATGTCCAGAGCCAGCTAAAATATGGCTGACTAGCCAAATACTTAATTTCCCAACTTCGAAGACAACACATCTTCTATATTTCCATGTCTAGTAACAGGGGGTTTGTTTGAATTTAGAAAATACTTGGTTATTAAATAAAGTATTGTTTTGCTCCATGAAATAATCCAACAATGCATACGCCACCATCTTGTCTTAAAATCTTCTCTCATCGATTAAGACAGGTGGGTTGACCACCCCAAAGTGCTGCATGTCATGACACTAACCTGTCTCGATCAACGATAAGATTTGAAATAGACAAGATGGCTGCGTACACATTGTTGGATTACTAAATGGAGCAAAATATTTATTTAATAATAGAGTTTTTTCTCAATTCAAACGAACTCCCTGCAACTAGACATGGAAGTTTAGAAGACGTGTTGTCTTCCAAGTCAGGAATTTAGGTAGCTGAGGAACGCTCAACTGTTCTCTTATATCCAGGCAGAGTTGAGTATTGATGACTGGTCGCGCGATTTACTTGCAACGACTCACCATCTGTCGGTAACGTCACTTGTTAAAATGGCAAATTCTGAAAACGCTTACCTGTACCGCTATGTTTGTCCTGTACAACTGCGGTCCTTCCGCGGGGTGCTGGAATTAATACTTTAAAAGAAACGTATCGCATAGGACCGAGTTTTTCCTAATTTGTGTTTCTTAACTGGAGACGTGGCGGCCTTGACATTTAACGTTCGCTACATAAACTGAGATTCAATTGGCACAAGCGCTAAGGAAAGCGTGGTGGTTGTACAAGATACGTGTTTATTAAAAGTATGAATTTCATCACCCCACGGAAGGACTGCAGTAATACCGGACAAACATAGCGGTACAGGTAGGCCAAAGAGTTTTCCTATCACAAAATCATGATCACATCCTCGATCTACCCTATTTAAGTCTAATAATGACAAACTATGACGTTAGTCAATAATACATTAGTCTAAATTGTATCGCTAGTTAGCTGCCACTGTCTAACAACCCGTTAGCCAGCTAGTTAACGCGTAATATTTCTATGTTACCTTGTAGGTAATCTCACACTAGCAGTTTAGCATTAACTAGCAATATTGATTTGAAAAGTCAGTGATCTGTCTACTTTTAAATGGCATACGCCAAGGCTGACTCTATAGTGAGCTAGCTAAACACATTTGCAAAGCAAATCCCGATTTAGCATCAATAATTCAACGACAGTTTAGCTAGCTAGCTAAACTACAAATACTCGCATATCTAGCAGTCTTGCAATACAATTGCGTGGAATCCTCAACGCACTTTTTCCTTGTCAGAAAATGTCTTTGTTAGGCTGGTTTGCAGGTAAATGTTATAAAAGCCCAATGTTGACACTAGTTGGGTGTGTTCACTAGGAACCCAAACTGAACAAACCGGAAAGGGGTCTTCTATGGTATTGTAGCGGTCCGCAAACACTTCTTCTTTGCGGTTTAACTGCGGTTGGCATCCAATATGTTGCATGACCGCCACCTACTAGACTGGAGTACAACTCCCTTGTACTTTGCTATAAAAAATAAATAAACAAATACCCTCCCATCTCTAACACTACACTCACAAAAAAATATATAAATAAATAGTTAAAATTACACCACCCTACTCCACTATTTAAATATATGTAGTCCTACCTCATGCCACCAACTTGAAAGGATGGGACATCACCACAGGCTCGTACAGGATAACGTTATATATCCTAACATCACTTTGTCTGGCAAAGACTCAACATCAAAACTCAAAAGAACAGACAATGACTCTTCTGTTTCACTACTCTGCCACCCTGTCTGCGTCGCACCAAYCGACGAGCATCACAAACACTGCAGGAATCTTCCACTTCAGTTGGTTAACTATTACATTTACTGCAGTTATCACTCCTTTCAATGGCGCCCTTTCAATGGCGCCCTATTTCCTGAGCGAAACAATTCACATTTCTTGCCCCCATTCGTTTATTGCGGAGCGCATTCTCCCTCTGACCAGCAGAAACACAAACAATTATCACAAGACCACTTCTGGTTACCCTTGCCGATTCCACAGCACTCAACTCTGTTTTCACCCACCCTGAAACCACAAATGGATCAGCCAAAAGGCAAGGGTCCACTTTTTCCAAAAGCTTTACTCCTACTGTCAGACTCATCTTTATCCTGACCCTCGGTACAAGCCTCCACCACACCTACAACCTCTGATAATTCACCCTCATTCACTTCCTCTTCAGCTAACTCTGCTTACACTTTCTACCATTCTTCTTTAACAAACCATCTCTCTTTTTTCCGCCATTTTTAACCAACTCAAGCTCACCCTCTTCCTCCCTCTCTTAAACCTCCACTGCCTCTTTTTCCCTCCATTCCTCCTCCGTATTCCAAGTAAACGTCTCCTTATGATAATACTGCACTTCTCCTGACATACATCTTGTTCTTGCCTTCTCAAGGGGCGCCATTTAAACCGGCTGCCACAATCTCCATWCAATCAGCACGAACCCCTTGTGATGTAGCGCTCAACAGTGTATGCCACTTATAATGCAGCTGCTTCATCTTGATGTTATTCTTTATCAAAAGCTACCGCAACAGTTTTCAATTTCAAACAAACGCGCTCTCAGTCTTCTCCAACGTGCTCCTTCAACATCCAAAACACTCCCGACTTGGTGTATGCCAACTACTGTATGGGGTGAAAACTAACTTTAACGCAGGGAAAAAAACATTAATATTATCCCCATCAAAATTAAGAAAAAACAAACTGTCAGTTTCAAATGTCTTCTCAGATCCCTACACAGGCTCCGGGGCCTGAGACGGGGGGAGCATCTCCCGACAGTATCCCCTGCAATGTTTCAGACGTGTCCTGAAGATGCAATAACCTTTTGGCCACTTTCAKAATGTTATCCAGTTTCTCCAATGTTTTTATTAGTTTGTCCTGTACAATTAATCACCTGTGCAATAAACGCAACAAAATCCACCTTCACCATTAGTATTTCCGGATATTTTATCTGATAAACGACAATACACCACTGCCAGAGCTTCATCTCTACTCTCTCCAACAATTTTCACTGCCTCCGCGTAGGAAACCTGCTTGACAGCCTTGGATCCTCGATACTTTGACCTCCTACACCCTAACAGGGCATTTAGGGAATTCTGGAACATGATTCCATCACAGTTGAAGCATCCCCAGACATTAACACTGAGGTCTCCCAAATCAACATCCTTATTCATGAATCGTACCAACCAGAAACTGCTTTCCGTTTCCAGATTTCGCTTTTTTTAGCTCCATTTTTCTTTATTACCGTCGTCCAGTCTCTCTTACAACTTAATTCGCGTGAAACACAATCAAACATTGCATATGAATATTAAATATCACAATACCATAAAGCCCACCAATATGGAGCCACCCTGGAGGGACCTTCCTGAGTTTGTCCAATAGAAACTCTAGTTTTCCGTTTGGGCGTAAACGGCTTCCGTTATAAAACGTTTTGCAAATGTTTGCTGCGGTCGTCCTCTAATGAATACACCCCTGATACTGTTGGGTGTGAGGTTGGTTAGCTTATGAATGTTGCCCAAATTTGACAATTCCAGAGCCAGAAATCAGCATGTTGTAGTCTTTTGTAGCTAAAGCCAGATATTCCTATCTCTTCAAAAGTATAAATTGTAACTTGGAATCGTATTAACGTCCATTGTGTACATTGCCCGTGCGATGCAGTGCATTCTCTGTAGAATCCCACAAGAAGTGAATGGGAGTCAATTGGGCGCTAGCTCAAAAACCCAGCATGAATTACATAAAACGAAACTCAACATTACAAATATTTTCCGAGATTTTAGATAATTAACATGTTCTTAATATCGTATAGCTTTTAAATTGTGTCATTACAAAATAGGCATGTTTCTCAACTCATACCCAGGAGTGTAGTGCTGTCGGAGTGCGGAAGAGCAGCGCTCCCTCAACCCTTTTCAATTTGAGAATGCACAGAGCTGGTAACCATTTCTGGGAAAGGTATTATCAAAAATTCTAAATAAATTCAATTTAATTACCACAAATTCCATGAAAAACAATAGAATGACAAACCAAATAAATACGTACATTTGAAACCTAGAGATAGTTAAGTGGTTGCTTGTTTCCTGTCTTCTCTCTGGCGGTGGCGAGAATGATGAACTATAGGCTATGTGTGTGCACTGCGTAAACCCGTCGGAGGCTAGATCACTTTGGCCAATCAGAACGTTGAAAAAAAGAAAAAAAAATCCAAATTCACTGTGTCTGGATGTTCATAAAACTCCACGGACCCTCTTGTACAGTGGAACCCAGAACGATCTGTGACCACTTGGTTATGGCGAGACCTTTCTGCTGAGGACTCCCAAACCAGAGTGGCCACCGCAAAGCCCAAGGAGCCTCTGGAAGTTGCTGTAGCCCTGCTTGGGATATTTAGTCTACATTGGCAATTGGTTGAGACACAGGGCCCATTCTATCTTGGTATTGTATGTCAGGGTGGGCAATTGGAAATGTGAATTGCACCTAGTTGGAGTTAATAATGCATTTAGGTTATAGTTTATTGAGATGTATGAATACACCTCACCAAAGCTTGATTTTATGGCTGTTTTAAATTCAATTTCCTACAATTCTACATAGTAATGATTTATGTTCACTACTTGGTCAATTCATTTGATAGCATGTTTAATCTATGCAAATCAATTATATGAATTGATAGTTCATCTCTCTTGTGTTTCTTTAATTCTATAGTAGGGAATATCGGAACCATGTGTTCAAGCTAGTCAAATCAAAGTTTATTTATGATACAGCATAAGCTTAGCTACACAATACAATTGAATGCCTACTTGCAATAAAGCTGTCCTTGCAAACAGTGCAATGATATTAACAGGGGCCCAACTTTCCTTGGGGACAGGAGAGACATGACCTAAAGARTTGATATCATTGGCCACTTTAATAAATGGAACACTAGTCACTTTAATAATGCCACTTTAAGAATGTTTACATATCTCGCATTACTCATCTCATCTCACATGTATATACTGTATCCTTCACTATCTATTGCATCTTAGCCTCTCTGTCACTGCTCATCCATATATTTTATACTTATATATTCTCATCCCATTCCTCTACTAGATTGTGTGTATTAGGTTTTGTGGAATTTGTTAGATATTACCTGTTAGATATTACTGCACTGTCGGATCTAGAAGCATAAGCATTTCGCTACACTCGTAATAACATCTGCTAACCATGTGTATGTAACCAATTACATTTTATTTGAAGTTCCATCTTCAGTTGATGGGTAGGATACCGTCTAGGATCTGGAAATAATGGGCATTTCAATTATTGAACCATTGATTACATTCTTGGATAATATAATGTATAAATGTTCACTAAGGTAATTCTTTGTCATGCCTCATCTAAGCAGGATCAGAAGGTGACAGGAGTCTCAGCAGGGTCAGGCAGCCAGGGAAGACCAGTCTGTGATGGGGTGATCTTTTGAAGATACCACACTTGATTCTCTTTGAAGCAAAAACTGGACAAGCCAGAAGCTTCAAATTTTGAAACTATTTTAAGGCAGTCTGACAAACCTCTAAAGTTGATTTCCAGGCTGGATGAATTCTGACAGTGTTCTTTTATCTCAGCAGGTCTACAGATTCTCACTGTTTGTTTGCTTGGAAATGTTGATACTGAAGACTTATCAGAAGAAACTGTAACCAAGTGTTTATAGTGGCTAAGAAATGCATTGCCATTAATTGGAAGGTTGGTTATCCTCCCACAATGGAATGGCAGAAATGTCAAGTTGTATATCACTAGATTTGATTTATTACAAGATTATGGGTATTTTGTGCAACTTTCATGAGGTATGGGTGCCTTATATGGAATACTGTATGACAAATGGAGTCTGATTTGATAACATTCTATTTTTTTTTGTTGTCAAGCAGTCGCAAATAGATCATTTTTTTCATGGCACACGAGACACCTGTCTGATTTGTGCCCGTCTCAGTGGACTAATACATGGAGAAGGCTGCGGGGATACCACGGTCCAAGAATATGGGATTGTAGCTCAGATGCACAAAGCACGTCTCTCTACAGAATGCGCTRTTGCCATTTTGTGTGTGTTCATTATTTCATAACTTAATTGTGTGCATTGTTTGCTGTGTCTATCAATTCCTCATTACATATATCTCTAGTAGTAGCCTACATTTACTGTTAATTCCCATKATTTCTAATCTACCATGTTTGTTTGGTTACGGTAATTCCCGTTAATGCATTGAATATTTTATTATTACAGACATTTACCGTTCTCATTGTCAAAGTGGACATATATTTTGCAGAACAACCTGTAACGATCTTCGTTGGGAGAAAGAGAGGAGTACCGCAGCGTGGTAAGTGTTCATGATGAATATTTAATGGCACAAACCTGAACACTGAAATACAAAACAAAGTGAACGAACTAAAACCGAAACAGTTCCGTGTGGAACACACAGACACGGAAGACAACCACCCACGAAATACAGGTGAAAAAAAGGCTACCTAAGTATGATTCTCAATCAGAGACAACCAACGACACCTGCCTCTGATTGAGAATCATACCAGGCCAAATGAAAAAACCAACATAGATATCCCACCCAACTCACGCCCTGACCATACTAAAACAAAGAAAGAACTAAGGTCAGAACGTGACAACCTATGATACACTTGTGAGAAACAAGTTTCTGTTTTTCATTCCATTTACTAGTTTTGTCAATTTAGCCATTGTCTTTTGTTCCGAAACGCTCCTGTCAATGTTGAGTAAGGGCACACACCTGATTATGCATAAACTCAAAAAAAGAAACGTCCTCTCACTGTCAACTGCCTTTTATTTTCAGCAAACTTAACATGTGTAAATATTTGTATGAACATAACAAGATTCAACAACTGAGACATAAACTGAACAAGTTCCACAGACATGTGACTAACATAAATTGAATAATGTGTCCCTGAACAAAGCCGGGGTCAAAAGTAACAGTCAGTATCTGGTGTGGCCCACCAGCTGCATTAAGTACTGCAGTGCATCTCCTCTTGGACTGCACCAGATTTGCCAGTTCTTGCTGCGAGATGTTACCCCACTCTTCCACCAAGGCACCTGCAAGTTACCGGACATTTCTGGGGGGGATTTTTTTAATTTAACCAGGTAGGCTAGTTGAGAACAAGTTCTCATTTACAACTGCGACCTGGCCAAAATAAAGCAAAGCAGTGCAACACAAACAACACAGTTACACATGGGTTAAACAAACGTACAGTCAATGACACAATAGAAAGATCTATATACAGGGTGTGCAAATGTAGTAAGATTAGGGAGGTATGGCAATAAATAGGCCATAGTGGTGAAATAATTACAATTTAGCATTAAGACTGGAGTGATAGATGTGCAGAAGATGAATGTGCAAGTAGTGATACTGGGGTGCAAAGGAGAAATAATAACAATATGGGGATGAGGTAGTTGGGTGGGCTATTGACAGATGGGCTGTGTACAGGTGCAATGATCAGTAAGCTGCTGTGACAGCTGATGCTTAAAGTTAGTGAAGGAGATATACGATTCCAGCTTCAGTGATTTTTGTAATTCGTTCCAGTCATTGGCAGCAGAGAACTGGAAGGAAAGGCGGCTAAAGCAGGAGTTGGCTTTGGGGGTGACCAGTGAAATATACCTGCTGGAGCACGTGCTACGGGTGGGTGCTGCTATGGTGACCAGTGAGCTGAGATACCTAGCAAAGACTTATAAATGACCTGGAGCCAGTGGGTTTGGCGACGAATTTGAAGCGAGGGCCAGACAACGAGAGCGTACAGGTCGCAGTGGTGGGTAGTATATGGGGCTTTGGTGACAAAACGGGTGGCGCTGTGATAGACTACATCCAATTCTCTGAGTAGAGTGTTGGATGCTATTTTGTAAATGACATCGCCAAAGTCAAGGATCGGTAGAATAGTCAGTTTTACGAGGGTATATTTGGCAGCATGAGTGAAGGATGCTTTGTTGTGAAATAGGGAGCCGATTTTATTTTGGATTGGAGATGCTTAATATGAGTCTGGAAGGAGAGCTAACAGTCTACCCAGACACCTAGGTATTTGTAGTTGTCCACATACTCCAAGTCAGAACAGTCCAGAGTAGTGATGCTAGACGGGTGGGCGGGTGTAGGCAGCGGTCGGTTGAAGACCATGCATTTAGTTTAACTTGCAGTTGAAGGCCACGGAAGGAGTGTTGTATGCCATTGAAGCTTGTCTGGAGGTTAGTTAACAGAGTGTCCAAAGAAGGGCCAGAAGTATACAGAATGGTGTCGTCTGCGTAGAGGTGGATCAGAGAATCACCAGCAGCAAGAGCGACATCATTGATGTATACAGAGAAGAGAGTCGGTCCCATAATTGAACCCTGTGGCACCCCCATAGAGACTGCCAGACGTCCGGACAACAGGCCCTCCGATTTGACACTGAACTATATCTGAGAAGTAGTTGGCGAACCAGGCGAGGCATTCATTTGAGAAATCAACGCTGTGGAGTCTGCCGATAAGAATGCAGTGACTGACAGAGTCGAAAGCCTTGGCCAGTTTGATGAAGACGGCTGCACAGTATTGTCTTTTATCGATGGCGGTTATGATATCGTTTAGGGAATGGCCCTAGCCCTCACCCTCCGATCCAACAGGTCCCAGACGTGCTCAATGGGATTGAGATCCGGGCTCTTCACTGGCCATGGCAGAACACTGACATTCCTGTCTTTTTCATTAAAAATGGTGTACATTTTTTAGGACTAAAATATTGTAACTTCAACAGTATACACACTGTATATGTCAAGTGTCCATCCAATACGTTGGCTATAGGATTTGAAAATGGATGAAACTATTTCTGTTATTAAAAGGTAGGAATGTGATTTTAGTTTTCTAATGTTTTCTAGTTTTTGATGATGCTTTGCACCAGTAAGTAGCCACGCCCAAGTGAGCTCAAAGAGCATGTCAGCATGATGGGAACATTACCAGAGTGTATAAAGGATGAGTTGAGAATTAACCTACCAGACCAGAAAAGCGTGGAGCGTTAGCTACATGRGGGAAATGGTTGAAACGTTGAACCAACACGATATGAGACCGTGGTCCACATGTTGAAATGGTTAGAAACTCTCAACACGAAGTGAAGAAAATGAACTTACTTGACCAGGACACCGCCAGTCTGCAGCTGGGCGTGTAAAGTGAGTTAGTCAAAGTTTCAATCTACCCAAGGAAGAAAGCAGAAAATCCTCTCAGACAATCACTAGTACAGCTAAGTAGCTGTTCTGAGGATACAGCCCATTGGAGACCAGACAATTAAGAAGAAGGACATTGTGACCTCTGGTGGATAATCAGAGCCTGTACAAGTGGCACACAGGAAAGTCCAACAAAACCCCCTTTCAAGAAGGTTTGGTTTCAACAGAGCTAGAAGACAATAGACGGCATTCAGACACATAAATACATTCATTTCTTACTCCCAATGGTGGCTCCCGAGTGGTGCAGTGGTCTAAGGTACTGCATCTCAGTGCTTGAGGCGTCACTACAGACACCCTAGTTTGGTTCCAGGCTGTATCACAACCGGCCGTGATTGGGAGTCCCATAGTCCCATATAGCGGCGCACAATTGGCCCAGCATCGTTCGGGTTTGGCCGGTATAGGCCATCATGATAAATAACAATTTGTTCTTAAAACTTCTTATGGCTGCAGTCCCGTTAACGGGATCGAAATGACAACAGCCAGTCGAAGTGCAGGGCGCCAAATTCAAAAAACAGAAATCTCATAATTAAAATTCCTCAGACATTCATGTGTCTTATCATTTTAAAGGTAATCTTGTTGTTAATCCCACCAAAGTGTCCGATTTCAAATAGGCTTTTCAGCGAAAGCACTATAAACGATTGTTAGGTCACCACAAAACCACAATAATCACAGCCATTTTTTCCAGCTAAAGATAGCTTCACAAAAACCAGAATAGAGAWKAAATTTATTTTCATCAGATGACACTCATAGGACTTCATGTTACACAATACATGCATGTTTTGTTTGATTAAATTCATATTTATATAAAAAAAATCTGAGTTTACATTGAGGCGACTAGATTCACTAGTGGCAAAAACATCAAGTGACTTTGCATAGCCACATCGTTTCAACAGAAATACTCATAAATATAGATCATAATACAAGTTATACACATGGAATTATAGATATACCTCTCCTTAATGCAACCGCTGTGTCAGATTACAAAAAAACTTTACGGAAAAACAAACCCACGCTATAATCTGAGACGGCGCTCAAAAGTAAAACACCACAGCCGCAAAGATGGCGTCAACATAAACAAGAAATATATATGATAAATATTCCCTTTGATGATCTACATCAGAAAGCACACCAAGAATCCCAGGTCCACAAATGTTTGTTTTGTTCGAAGAAACCTGTTATTTATGTCCAAATACCTTCTTTTGTTAGCGCGTCTGGTTTACATATCCAAACGCTAATTCTGGTCAGCGTTATATCGGACAAAAACTTCAAAAAGTGATATTACCAGTCGAAGAAACATTTCAAACTAAGTACAGAATCAATCATTAGGATGTTTTTAACATATAGCTTCAATAAAGTTCCAACCGGAGTATTCTTTCTTGTCTTTGTGAGCAATGGAACGCAAGTGAGTACCATGAGGAAAAAGCATGATCAGAAAATGGCTGCTTGATGGACACCTGACTGATTCTGCTATCATTCTCTCCCACAACATCATAGAAGTCTCATTATAATTTCTATTGATGGTTGACATCTAGTGGAACCCCTAGGCAGTGCACAATCATTCATATCTCAAGGGGATTTCATTAGGGACTCTGGTGAATACATACAAGCTCAGATTTCTGACTTCCTGTTTTGATTTCAACTCAGGATTTTGCCTGCCAATATGAGTTCTGTTAATCTCACAGACATAATTCAAACAGTTTTAGAAACTTTAGAGTGTTTTCTATCCAATACTAATAATAATATGCAAATATTAGCAACTATGACTGAGGAGCAGGCCGTTTGATATGGGCACCTTTCATCCAAGCTACTCAATACTGCCCCTTCAGCCATAAGAAGTTAACTGACTTGCCTTGTTAAATAAAAAAAATGGGCAGTGGTTCGTGTACAAAGTAAATGGTTACTGTGAGCATAGTTTCCAAATGTAAGATAAGTGTCTTTTTCCCTTTGTCTCTCTCTCCCCTCATGTTATGTTGTAACAAGCCATCATATCTTGTCAGTCCACTTGTCTCATGTAAGTGTGTATGTTTATTCTGTGTTATTATTTAGTTAGTTAGTTAGTAAATAAATGATTTAAACCAATTTGTGTAGCACTGAATAATCAGCAAGGCTGGGGTTCTTGCAGATCCAAGAAGGTTACGATGCTTCAGAATGAGACTGATATGAGGTAATGATTAACAAGTGACTGTTATCGATATACAGTGGCAAGAAAAAGTATGTGAACCCTTTGGAATTACCTGGATTTCTGCATAAATTTGACATAAAAGAAGATCAGATCAAATTTTAAGTCACAACAATAGACAAACACAGTGTGGTTAAACTAATAACACACAATTTTTGGTATTTTTCTTATCTATATTGAATACATAATTTAAACATTCACAGTGTAGGTTGGAAAAAGTATGTGAACCACTAGGCTAATGACTTATACAAAAGCTAATTGGAGACAGGAGTAGTAGTCAAATCAATGAGACGAGATTGGAGATTTTGTTTTTAATGGGGCAGGGCAGCTCTAACCACTCACAAAATTTGAGTTTGCTATTCACAAGAAGCATTGCCTGATGTGAACCATGCCTCAAACAATAGAGATCTCAGAAGACCTAAGATTAAGAATTGTTGCCTTGCGTGAAGCTGGAAAGGGTTACAAAAGTATGTCTAAAAGTCAGTCCACGGTAAGACGAATTGTCTATAAATGGAGAAATTTCAGCACTGTTGCTACTCTCGCTAGGAGTGGAGAAATTGAGAAATTTCAGAACTGTTTCTACTCTCCCTAGGAGTGGCCTTCCTGCAAAGATGACTGCAAGAGCGCAGCGCAGAATGCTCAATGAGGTTAAGAACAATCCTAGTGTCAGCGAAAGACTTACAGAAATCTCTGGAAGATGCTAACATCTCTGTTGACGAGTCTACAATACGTAAAACACTAAACAATGGTGTTTATGGGAGGACACCATGGAAGAAGCCACTGCTGTCCAAAAAAAACATTGTAGTACGTCTGAAGTTCACAAAAGAGCACCTGGATGTTCCACAGCGCTCTGGTAAAATATTCTGTGGACAGATGAAACTAAAGTTGTGTTGTTTGGAAGGAACACACAACAATATGTGTGGAGAAAAAAAGGCACAGCACACCAACATCAAAACCTCATCCCAACTGTAAAGTATGGTGGAGGGAGCATAATGGTTTGGGGCTGTTTTGCTGCCTCAGGGCCTGYACAGCTTGCTATCGTCGCTGGAAAAATGAATTCCCAAGTTTATCAAGACATTTTGCAGGAGAATGTAAGGCTATCTGTCCGCCAATTGAAGCTCAACAGAAGTTAGGTGATTCAACAGGACAATGACCCAAAACACAGAAGTAAATCAACAACAGAATGGCTTGAACAGAAGAAAATACTCCTTCTGGAGTGGCCGAGTCAGTCCTGACCTCAACCTAATTGAGATGCTGTGGCATGACCTCAAGAGAGCAGTTCACACCAGACATCCCAAGAATATTGTGGAACTGAAACAGTTTTGTAAAGAAGAATGGTCCAAAATTCCTCCTGACCGTTGTGCAGGTCTGATCTGCAACTACAGACAACATTTGGTTGAGGTTATTGCTGCCAAAGGAGGGTCAACCTGTTGTTAAATCCAAATGTTCACATACTTTTTCCAACCTGCACTGTGAATGTTTACACGGTGTGTTCAGTAAAGACATGAACATTCATAATTATTTGTGTGTTATTAGTTTAAGCATTGTTGTGACTTAGATGAAGATCATATCAAAATGTTATGACCAATTTATGCAGAAATCCAGGTAATTCTAAAGGGTTCACATACTTTTTATTCCCACTGTATAATTTATATATCTTCTAGAGTTCGCTAGATGGTAACTCGTTAAACAACTTCTGTGGTGCCCCAAATCCTAATGAGTTAATTGTTACATGATTAATTTAATCGAGTAACGATTAAACATAGTTAGTGGATTAAATAACAGTCATCGGATTAATGAAAGTCACGACACAGGCCATGCGTAGCCAATGTGATTTATAGGATTTTTTAAATCAGGATATTTTCCACCTGCAGGCTGCACTGTTTTTATGTGTTGGCTTTATGTAGACTATTTTACATAGTTGGCAATGGTAATACAAGTTACTTTTGGATTTACAACATTAAAACCTATTCAGTCTGTCTACAAACAGGCTCTCAAAGTGTTTGATAGGAAGCCCAATAGCTATCATCACTGTTACATCCTCAGAAAGCATGAGCTCCTGAGTTGGGAAAATCTTGTGCAATACACCGACGCATGTCTTGTATTCAAGATCCTAAATGGCCTGGCTCCCCCTCCACTCAGTATTTTTGTTAAACAGAAAACCAGCAGCAGATCCACAAGGTCTGCCATGAGAGGTGACTAAGGAAAAGCACCTTTAGTAAATCCGCTTTCTCTGTGAGAGCTTCCCATGTCTGGAATACACTGCCATCAGACACACAACTGCACCACATATCACACTTTCATAAAATGCATGAAGACATGGATAAAGGTCAATCAMATTTGTGAATGTAATCCCGAGCTGTGTATTGCCGCTTTCCATGTTGTCTGTTGCTTGTGAGGTGTGGAAATACTTTTTTGCTTTTATGAATTTTGTCTTGCTGCCTTTTGTTCTATGTTGCTCTGTCTGTATGCTACATCCTGCTTGTCCTGTTGCTCTGTCTGTATACTATGTCTTGCTTGTCCTATGTTGCTCTGCGTGTGCTCACTGCTCAATGATTGTCTATATTGTAATTGTTTTTTATAGTGACTGCGGTTGAAAATTAGCCGGCAGGCTAAAACCGTCACTTTTACTGAAACGTTGATTGTGCACTGTCCCTGTAAAAATAAAATAAACTCACTCAAGTAAAAAATAAGTTTCCTCGATTATAAACGGTTTGGGACAGTGTGGGAACTAACCAATGGCAGGTACTAATGGGCGTTGATATCGAGAAACGCCCCAAATAACAGTCTGCAATTACACCGTATTGCAATATCATGGTCAATATCACAGGTTTTGGCAAGTTCACAGGACTAAATGAGAAGGGGTCCCTTTTCAGGAAACACCCCCTGGACACTTGCCCCATTCAAACCCTGCTGTCCTGCTCCAGGTTGGGTGAAAGACCTGTACGTCAGAAAATGTATTTCCACTGACAGGAAAATTCTATCAAATAATTAATAAATGCAGAATAGTCACGAGTCAAACACAGCTGTGTGTGATCATTGCATAGACCGTATGGATCCATGTCAGCCAATATTTTTTTTAAATATTGCTCAAATGTATGTTTCAGAGATTCACCATGGAACGCAGCGAATAAAGCTCACAAAATATAAGCAAGTAAAACATGAGACAACAATCATGAATTAAGGTCAGTGAAATAGTATGATGCCAAGCAATTTATTGGAAACTGATCGAGTTGATGTCTGACCGAAAGAAACCCGCCAAAGGCCTTAGCTTACATTTTTCCAATGGGCCAGGATGTTGGAGTTACATTGAAGGAAATGGGATAAAGTGTACATGGTACATGGTTTAAAGAGAATGGGAGTAGATCAMGCTTGAAAAAGTCCAAGGAAGAAAACATGCTCATGAATACAAAGCTTGATGAAAATAAAACTTAACTTTGCTCTGTGGATGGAGAAGTAGGGTCAAAATCTTACTTCTGTATTAACTACACAACATTCAAGTCATTTTTCGGAAATAAGGAAGGACTGGTTTCTTCATTGTCTCAAAATCAGTATTTCCATAGTCAATAGTTAAAAAGATTTCATATTTCATCAACAACAAAAAAAGTGACTAATGCAAGCATACTCTCACATGTTTACACAAACACACTCAACATGCACTCCCACAATCCAAGGACTTTAAGGCAAGAGTTTCCATTCCGGAAAAATAAAAATAAGTTTYCCCTCTCCACTTTTGTTTTCCTTCCTTATACGTAGCTTCCCCCTCGGGAATTTGTGGTCCCCAGTCTTTGTCCTCACCCTTCTTAAAAGGGGTCACACCACGGAGCTGGGGGAGATGTGGGCTGAGCGGGGGGGTGTTGGTGGATCAACAACCAGCAGAGAAGGCATTCTAAAAAGAGGACGTGGAGCTGCTGAGGCTGGCGAATCACCACAGCCGATGCTGATGGAGGTTTCGACTGAGGACGGACCGGACATCTGAGGTGAACCTGAGATTGAGAGGAGGAGGGAAGAGAAACTAGAGCATTACTATGGAAAACAGACTAATGAGTTACGAGGTATCACTCGTCTTGGCCGCTCATCGCAGGTGTAACATCTTTGAGACATACCTCAGAGCGTCTAGCATGGGTAGCAGGTTCAGAAGAGCCGTGTCGCTTGGGTCGCTGAACCACGACTTGATGGGTATTGCGTTGTCTGCGAGGCAAACACGGAGATGTTATGACAAGAGGATAAGGAGACAGGGCAGATTCATGATGACAGAAGAAAAGCCCCGTTTGAAACTTAGTTTGGAATAATAGTGTGGTAGATGGGAATATATCTAAAGTGTATTTGGCTGTGTGAGTTGCAGCACACGTACAGAGCCTTGCATTCACACACTTTGACTTTTTACACATTGTTATGTTGCAAAGTGGGATGTCAACTGTTATGTCAAAGTGAAAGAAAAATGATACGATTTTTGAAAAACATTTATGAAAAATAAAACACGAATATACAATAGATATACAAAAGGTATGGGGACACCCCTTCAAATTAGCGGATTTGGCTATTTCAGTCACATCCATTGCTGACAGTTGTATAAGATCGAGTACACAGCCATGCAATCTCCATAGACAAACATTGGCAGTAGAATGGCCTCACTGAAGAGCTCAGTGACTTTCAACGTGGCACCATGATGGATGCCACCTTTCCAACAAGTCAGTTCGTCGAATGTCTGCCCTGCTAGAGCTGCCCTGGTCAACTGTAAGTGGTAGGCAACACAAGCTCACAGAACAGGACTATTGAGTCCGAAGCGCGTAGTGTGTAACAAATCGCCTGTCCTCAGTTGCAACACTCACTACAATTCCAAACTGCTTCTGGAAGCAACGTCCGCACAATAACTGTTCGTCAGGAGCTTCATGAAATGGGTTTCCATGGCCGAGCAGCCGCACACAAGCCTAAGATCATCATGTGCAATGCCAAGTGTCAGCTGGACTGGTGTAAAGCTCGTCGCCATCGGACTCTGGAGGAGCGGAAACGCGTTCTCTGGAGTGATGAATCATGCTTCAACATCTGGCAGTCCGACCGGAGAACGCTACCTGCCCAGATACAGTGCCAACTGTAAAGTTTGGTGGAGAAATAATGTTCTGTGGCTGTTTTTCCATGGTTTGGGCTAGGCCCCTTAGTTCCAGTGAAGGGAAATGTTAACTCTACAGCATACAATATTCTAGATGATTCTGTGCTTCCAACTTTGAGGCAACAGTTTGGGGAAGGCCCTTTCCTGTTTCAGCATGACAATGTCCCCGTGCACAAAGCGAGGTCCATACAGAAATGGTTTGTCAAGATCAGTATGGAAGAACTTGACTGGCCTGCACAGCGCCCTGACCTCAACCCTATCGAATACCTTTTTTGGGGATGAATTGGAATGCTGACTGCGAGCCAGACCTAATCGTCCAACATCACTTTTGGCAGCAAATACAGCTGTGATTGTTTTTGGGTAAGTCTCTAAGAGCTTTGCATACCTGGATTGTGCAATATTTGCACATGATTATTAAAAAAATTCTTCAAGCTCTGTCAAGTTGGTTGTTAATCATTGCTAGATTGCCATTTTCAAGTCTCGCCATAGATTTTCAAGACTATTTAAGTCAAAACTGTAACTAGACCACTAAGGAACGTTGGATTTCGTCTTTTTGATCCATCCTCACTTTTCCCAGATCACAGCCATTTAACTCGGTTTTAAAATCACCATTGGCCTCATGGTGAAATCCCTGAGCGGTTTCCTTCCTCTCTGTCAACTGAGTTAAGAAGGACGCCTGTATCTTTGTAGTGACTGGGTGTATTGATACACCGTCCAAAGTGCAATTGATCACTTCACCATGCTCAAAGGAATATTCAATATTTTTTTAGTTTCACCCATCTACCAATAGGTGCCCTTCTTTGTGAGCCATTGGAAACCCTCCCTGATCTTTGTGGTTGAATCTGTGCTTGAAATGTACTTCTTGACTGAGGGACCTTACAGATAATTGTATGTGTGTGGTACAGAGATGGGGTAGGCGTTCAAAAATCACGTTAAACACTATTATTGCACAGAGTGTGTCCATGCAACTTATATGACTTGTTAAGCAAATATGTACTCCTGTAATTATTTAGGCTTGCCATAAAAGGGGTTTAATAATTATTGACTTAAGACATTTCAGCTTTTCATTTTACTTAATTTGTAAAAAATAAATAAATGAAAAAACGAAATTCCACTTTGAGATGAAGTGGTACTGTGTCTAGATCATTGACACAAAATCAAAATGTAATCTATTTCAAATTCAGGCTGTAACAACAAATGTGGGAAAGGTCAAGGGGTTTGAATACTTTCTGAAGGCACTGTACATATAGTAAATATAACAGCATAGCAGTTGCTTACCAGGGTGGCTGCGGTAGGCCCCGGGCGAGTTGTCCAGGATGACTACACTAGATAGATCGCTGTGCACCACAGAAAGATCTTTAATATAACTACCCAGATCCAACGTACAGTGCTAAACAGAGAAAAGAAAAGGAGGAATAAACTAGACTTGTACATGTTGACAAATGAGTGACAAGTCTAACTGTACATCCTTCCTAGAGAGAACCTCTAAATCAGGTGTGTCAAACAAATGTTGCCCCACGGACCACATTCGGTCTTCATAGTCCTCTATCCATTACTTTTGAAAATGCCGATGCTCCCTGACTGCTATCAAGCTGGACAGAGTGAAAAGACTATAAATGTAGGTCCATTATCATTTCTACACAGTTTCGATTTGGTTTTCGTCATTTCAATGTTGATTGACAGAGGGTTTTTTTCTCAAACCACCCGCAGGTCGGATTGAATGGGCTTGCGGGCCGGATCCGGCGCGGGCCGTATATTTGACAACCCTGCTCTAAATAATGACAAATAGACATTCAGGGCCAGTTTCCTGGACACAGAATTAAAAGTGGATTGAAAGTGCTTAACCTGTGTCCAGGAAACCAGCCCTTTAGAGTGTAAGACTAAGCAGGGTACATAACTGCACAGAGATGAAGTGAACGTGTCAGTAGGTTTGTTTACCTGTCTGTAGTATCTTCGTTTCAGGATGTCCCTGTCCTTGTCTAGCTTGTCAGACACAGCTGAGCCATAGATTTCCATACTGGCCGTGAAAACCACCAGCTCATACCACTGACTTACCTAAGAGAGAAACAAACAGGCACACAAACAAACAGGCAAGAGAGAACCACCAGACAAATGTGTTCAAAATAGATACACGTGATTAATCAATTACAAATGAATGAACTGTAGTCTACAACCACAGTTGATAATTGATGCCAGCTCAATGCACACTTTTCACACATTTATCCTCATCCCCAAGAGCTACGGTAGAGAGAATAAACAACAGACTTAGAATTTCCTTAGCCTCTTGAAAACCTACAAACACATGAAACTCATTTACATAGACAAAATAAAAATAAAAAATATATTTAACCAGGCAAGTCGGTTAAGAACAAATTCTTATTTACAATGACGGCCTACACCGGCCAAACCCAGACGACGCCGGGCCAATTGTACGCCGCCCTATGGGACTCCCAATCACGGTCGGTTGTGATACAGCATGTCCATGTTTACTAGTATATAAGAATAAGTATTTGGATATTGACACAAAAGGCACTGTCACTCACCACTTCTAAGAAGAAGTCCACATGCGGTCTTTTATGTACAAAAAACCTGACAGGATGTTTGTCGATTACCACCTTCACAGCAGAGAGAAAGAAAGAAATAATGAGGGAGAATGAGAATAAGAGAGCAGGAAAGGTTAGGAAACATATTCCTGGAGTTAATGAGTGAACAATGAGTATCAGTCAGTCTGGTGTGTGTGTGTGTGTTGACAAGGTGATGTTAATAAATCAGTCAGACAGCAAACGTATAGGCCATTACCTTTAGGATGAAGTCTGGGGGAGTGCCTGGTCTCACTGTGGGTCTCATCACCCCGTCATGGTGGGAGTGAATTAGGGTCTCGTCGAGGTCCAGCACCAGAATCTTCCTCTTAACGGCATCTGATGAGCAAGAGCGCAATCACATTCAACACCAGAGAGAAAAACTAAACAAGTAACCTCAAATGTATGAATTTCAGCCTAAGCCATAAATCCCTGGTTTCATAGCCTGGTCCCAGATCTGTTTGTTCCCTCACGCCAACTCTTACTGTCAATGTCATGCCAATCATGATAGCGACATTAAGAGTTGTCAAGACAGCACAAAAAGATATGGGACCAAGCTAAGAACCTTTGACCTTCTTATGAGACATTATTAGTTTGTGGTTGCCATGGCACCATGAAGTAGACTAGGCAGAGAGCTCCTCTAAAAATGTTTAATATTTTATTGTTTGTGTTTTCTTTATTGGATTTTGTTAGTCTAGTAAATTTGGATTATTTATATACCGATTCAACGGTGTCATAAGACCGGCAAGAGTTAGTTTTGCCCAGAGGCTAACTAGCTTTCATTTGATTTGAAACTGGAGATAGCACAGGCTTGGACATCACAGAGGCTTGTTGTAGTGGATCTCTCACTCCAAGGAGGACTATCCCAGTAATTGGCGCCCTATAGAAATCTAGAGGATAACCGGCTTCACACAGGTGGGTGCAACATGTTGTTTGAGGAGTATCTACCCACTGAGTCTGCAGAGAAGCTGGGGATTGCAAGGGCTGGCCTGATTATCCGGACCTGTCTTACTGACTTTTTTCATCCAAAGAACTACATTAAAAAAATATTTGTATTTCACCTTTATTTAACTAGGCAAGTCAGGTAAGAACAAATTCTTATTTACAATGACGGCCTACCCTGGCCAAACCCGGACGACGCTGGGCCAATTGTGCGCCGCCCTATGGAACTCCCAATCACAGCCGGATGTGACTATTGTTTTTAAGCATCTTTGAGATGATCTGTATAATGAAAATCTCTATATAAAATAAATATATGATTATTATAGCATTGTTGAAAATAAACAGGATACTTACTGAGTCGGTTTATGAACACAGGCGACAGAGGTAYTGTGTCATAACGTACTGTTTGGTACTGGATTACCTGCACAGGAAGAGATGAGCAACTGTCACAATTGAGAACCTGAAGAATGACAAATTCCAAAAAGTCATTTTTATAAACACAATAAGGTTAGGCCATTTGTTAAATACAGTGTAGAGCAATAGCAGTGTGCTGGAGTTGTCAAATATATATATATATTTTTTTAACTTTGCACCTGGAATTACCTACGATTTCAACGGGTTCCAGACATATGTGAAATTAAGTTCCAATGACACCAACACAGTTTGGGCACTGCTCCACTTCTTTCAAATATTCCTCCAACATAGGAACATAGGTTCTCCTCCAGGAATCACACTTCAATTTGCCCTCTGCACCGGGGCTATATTTAACACACATACGCAAGCACACATGTACACACATCCTCAGCTGTCCGGGACTGTCAAACAGACGCGACGCAACAGGGTCGTTCCAAGGCAGGCAGCCTTGTGAGACATTTGTGCACACACACAGATAGAGTAGGACACTTTAGCTTGTACTGTAGAGCTGATAAAAACAAAAAACCTGCTCAGTCACCGCACTTCACCATGCTGTGTGAAGTCAGTAGTATGCAAGCTATTGCCTTCTCCTTTTCCTACTACAGTGGATTGGTTCGGTTCTGCAGCAAAAAAGTTGTTATAGGATCAGCTGAACAATGGAGTGAGTGGTTAATAGAGCTTACCATGCTGATTATAGTTGGCTGGTTGAAGAAAATACCCCACTTAGTCAAGTGGTTACATAAAGCAGGGAAAGGTCATACAAATGGGTTGTTTGTCTGAAGAGCCATTAAAGCTCTAGGTTACACTACAGTGAGTCAACAGAGAGGGTTTGTTTGTCTGAAGAGCCATTATCCCACCTGAACAGATGGGAAGCTCTAGGTTACACTACAGTGAGTCAACAGAGAGGGTTTGCTTGTCTGAAGAGCCATTATCCCACCTGAACAGATGGGAAGTTCTAGGTTACACTACAGTGAGTCAACAGAGAGGGAATACACAACCATCTATCCAGCAAGGATTTCTACTAGGCAATATACTGTCAGCTAAACTGGTAATAAAATATTTGAAGAAAAATTAATCATATTTTATGAGAGAACTTGGTTTAGGTCTTGTAAAAGACAGCATTTGTACTTTTTTGTAAAAAGTGTAGTCAGATTCAGATGTTTTGGTTTATCCACTGCTCTGGTCCCGTGTGGCTCAGTTGGTAGAGCATGGCGCTTGCAARGCCAGGGTTGTGGGTTCATTCCCCACGGGGGGACCAGGATGAATATGTATGAACTTTCCAATTTGTAAGTCGCTCTGGATAAGAGCGTCTGCTAAATGACTTAAATGTAAAGTAAATGTCTTCCCTTTCTTATTTTCAAGTATGAAAAAATGGCACTATTTCGGAGTGTGTATAGAGTTCCCAGCTCTGCTTAGTTACACCTGAAACATCTAATCCGTATCCAAAGTCCCGAGTCCAATCATCACCATGTTCATACAGTGTCATAAACACTGTCCATGACAGGCGTCAGAGTACAGCTTCTTCCTGTGCAATGCATTCTCTGCTTTCCTAGCATGAGCAAAACCAAGAAGTAAAGAACTCGTTTCAGTGGGCGTAAGTGTATACTCACAGTCAGATAGTTGCAGTGGCTACAAATCACTTTTACTGTCTAATAACAGTTATGGGTCATGGCAGGACACGTTAGGATTCAGTGTTTCTCTGCTGGCCATTGTGAGGAATGCATCGCAGGGTCACTGAAATTCTGGTAGCGCATGTCAAGACAAACCGTATGGATATGGATTACACCTGTATGACAGTTTTCCTAGAGGTCTTTGAAATATTACCAAGATATCAGTTATCATATAGTACAGTAGAAGTACCATTCAGACCTTTCAATATATATATATATTGGTGTGTGTGTGTGAGCTTCAGATGGACCGTCTCAAGAGCATCGGCAAGTCCAAATGGGCCAAGTGTGTGCTATTAGTTTATCCAACTATCAGTATCGGTTATCCGAGTGATATTGATTAGGGAAATCACATAGTAGGGGACAATGTATTACATATTAAGTTCTAGAATACTCACCGTCCTTAAATGTTTCCTGAGTATGTACAGAATAAACCCCCATATTCTAGACGTCACTCCGAGGAAAGTGCGAATGCCAAGTAAACACTGACGGGTCTTCAGCATTCTGACAGTCACTCAAACAGTATTCTAGGCACAAATAGCGGTACAGCCCGAGAGACTCCGGTTGAGTCGGGACCCCAGCCTCTTCCCTCCAGAACCTGCAGCTGCAGGTCAAATAAAGACACCAGCCAATAGCAATCGTGTGCTCAGTTCAAATCCTACTTTCGCTACACTCGATTGAAATTGAATGGGGGGGAAAAAAAACTTTTAAAAGTAGCCAAACTAGCTAAACCGTCATTAAAAATGAAAGCGATGAATCCAGACGAGCAACAACTAGCATTCGCTGGTTCTCGGTCGCTAGTTTAGCTAGCCCTGGTAAGCTAGAAAAGTGTATAAAAGGAAACGACCTTATAAAATACAAACAATACAGTTCTAACTTTGCTTAGTTACGTTGACAAATTGAAGTTGGTTGACGAAATATGCCAAAGTCCCAACTAGACGCCGTCAACACATACTTCAAACAAATCCGGAACTGGACAGCACGCCGCCATAACTACGTGGTTTCGACAAGGCGGTATACATGCCGCGTTTACGTGCTATTCAGAACTAGGAAACTCGAAAATTCCAACTTGCAAACTGATTGAACGCGGCACGTGTATAACTATAAACTATTAGCAAGTCGGACATTTCCGAGTTCCCTAGTTCCAACCAGAAAATGAATGCAGCAACAGTTACGACCGGAAGTGACTTTTTCGTAGCCGGTTGAGAGAAGCTCGTGGGGCATTTAAGCCCTGAACATCGCTTGACAGGCAGCCATGTATCCCAGCCTGCATACCGCCCCAAGACCAGAGTCAATCGCATACAACGAGCCATCAAGCCACATTCAAACAGAGCCAGAATGCTGAAGCCTTACATGCTGACCAGACCGGACACGTCGCGTGCGCAAGCGTCGCAAAATAAATTTAGAAGTCCATGTTATTCAATTATTGCACCCACACTGCTTGCGCGCGTCTGACGCAGATCGCACTGCAAGTCCTGCCTCTCCCATCTCCTCATTGGTTTATAGAAGCAGGTAACCACATGCCATCTCCTCATTGGTTATACCCAAGTGGGTGATAGAAAAACGAACTGTTTTGCCGGTAGTAGTGGTAATACAATGAATGTTTAGATGCGATCACCATATAATTTAAACGATGAAAAAGCCTGGAAGGAGGAGAGATGACTAGAAAGGATTCGGTTGGCCGTTTTATATGTGGATTAATTGTCAGAGTAGAGATCCTGTGCATTTCAGGTAAAATAACAACTCAATGTTTACATCCCAGGACAAATTAGCTAGCAACAGCAAGCTAGCTAAATAGGACAAATTAACGTTAGCTAGCAAGTGCAAGTTAACTAGCTAAATGACCATACATGTTTAATGCTTTTCGACCTGTCCCCAAATTAATGTAATTGGTTCAGAGTTTGTTTTGATATTTTAACCTACATTTTAAATAAATGTATGCACGATAGCGCGCGAGCGTGCGCAGCCGGTTTGGGCAAGGTGTTAGGGACGTATCGAAATGTACACAATGGGTACCTGGAGGAAAATGAGGTGGGTCATACTTTTTCAATTTCAGTTAAAGGGAGTGTTTAGTATTTGTTTTAAAAAATCTAGTCCAGGGGAGGTCATGCAATTTGTAATTGATTAAATTTCAATATTTCTCAGTGTTTTAGAATTAGTATTAGGCTATATATCTATGTGTGCTCGATGCCACCCCTCATCTCTGATTCTCTGCCGGGCACACAATATCAAGTACAATTATAGGCTATTAAGTGTGGTCTCAATCTAATGATCCATAGCTTAAAGGCTACACAGTTGGCCGTCTGAAGTATTACTGTCACGTTCTGACCATAGTTCTTGTGTGTTTTGCTTGTTTTAGTGTTGGTCAGGACGTGAGCTGGGTGGGCATTCTATGTTGTGTGTCTAGTTTGTCTGTTTCTATGTTTGGCCTAATATGGTTCTCAATCAGAGGCAGGTGTTTTGTGTTGTCTCTGATTGGGAATCATATATAGGTGGCTTGTTTTGTGTTGGGGTTTGTGGGTGGTTGTTTCCTGTCTCTGTGTTTTAGGACTGTTTCGGTTTGCTACTTTTGTTATTTTGTAAGTGTTCACAGTTTCGTCTTGTTTATTAAAAACATGTTGAACACGAGCTACGCTGCGTCTTGGTCCGATCCCTGCTACACCTCCTCTTCAGACGAAGAGGAGGAAGGCTGCCGTTACAATTACAATGTAAATTTACCTGCTAACACCCCCATCTCCAGCACCTGCATCACTCTCTGCCACGTGGCCTCAAACTGCATCGTTTTGTTTCTCTCCGTCACCCACAAACTTTCAACATTTAGATAATAAAGCATTTGACCTTTCCATTGTGTTAACAATGGAGGATTGGTTGATTTCCAGTATTTAAGTATACATTTTGTCAAGATGATTGATGAGAAAAGTATTGTCCGGTATCTAACTGCACCCTCATATACCATGTCTTGAAATATGCAGACAGTCGAATTATTAGTCAATTTACATTGTAATACTTCTGACAGCCAACTTTCTAGCTCCGCTCATAACTTTTGGACTTCATAGCATTCCCAGGAGACATGGATTATTGCGTCATTGTTAGTGTTACATTTAAGACATGTCTCTACCGTTATGCCATAGAATTTGGGAATTTCGTATAATACAGTTGAAGTCGGACGTTTACATACGCTTAGGTTGGAGTCATTAAAACTAGTTTTTCAACCACTCCACAAATTTCTTGTTAACAAACTATAGTTTTGGCAAGTCGGTTAGGACATCTACTTMGTGCATGACACAAGTAATTTTTGCAACAATTGTTTACAGACAGTTTATTTCACTTATAATTCACTGTATCACAATTCGTGGGTCAGAAGGTTACATACACTTTGCACATTGCATACAACTGCACATGGGGACAAAGATCATACTTTTTGGAGAAATGTCCTCTGGTCTGATGAAACAAAAATAGAACTGTTTGGCCATAATGACCATCATTATGTTTCGAGGAAAAAGAGGGAAGCTTGCAAGCCGAAGAACACCATCCCAACCATGAAGCACGGGGGTGGCAGCATCATGTTGTGGGGGTGCTTTGCTGCTGGAGGGACTGGTGCACTTCACAAAATAGATGGCATCATGGGGTAGGAAAATTATGTGGATATATTGAAGCAACATAAAGCTTGGTCGCAAATGGGTCTTCCAAATGGACAATGACCCCAAGCATACTTCCAAAGTTGTGGCAAAATGGCTTAAAGACCACAAAGCCAAGGTATTGGAGTGGCCATCACAAAGCCCTGACCTCAATCCTATAGAAAATATGTGGGCAGAACTGAGAAAGTGTGTGCGAGCAAGGAGGCCTACGACCCTGACTCAGTTACACCAGCTCTGTCAGGAGGAATGGGCCAAAATTCACCCAACAAATTGTGGGAAGCATGTGGGAGGTTACCTGAAATGTTTGACCCAAGTTAAACAATTTGAAGGCAATGCTACCAAATACTAATTGAGTGTATGTAAAGTTCTGACCCACTGTGAATGTGATGAAATAAATAAAATCTGAAATAAATCTTTCTCTCTACTATTATTCTGACATTTCACATTCTTAAAATAAAGTGGTGATCCTAACTGACCTAAGACAGGGAATTTTTACTCTGATTAATTGTCAGGAATTGTGAAACTGAGTTTAAATGTATTTGGCTAAGGTGTATCTAAACTTCCGACTTCAACTGTATATTCTGTACATTAGTTTAATGGATTAAGCATACTGTGGCAGACCAGGGGGTTTGGTCAAGACGTTTACACAGATCAGACACGGACAGAGTATGATTAGCTCGGTTTCAAGGGTGTTTATTAAATAATAATTCAAAAAGAAAAGGATAGGTCTCTCCCATGAGCCTCTGCATGCTGACCTGCTGTACGCCCCCCCCCCCCCCCCCKRKSCTTTGTCGGGGAGGGGACTGTCGTCAGTGCAACGTACGTCTCCCTTCTCGATAGGGCATCCGCGTTTCCATGCTTCGCCCCTGACCTGGGTAGCCTAGTGGTTAGAGCGTTGGGCTAGTAACCGAAAGGTTGCAAGTTCAAATCCCCGAGCTGACAAGGTACAAATCTGTCGTTCCGCCCCTGAATAAGGCAGTTAACACACTGTTCCTAGGCCGTCATTAAAAATAAGAATTTGATTTTAACTGACTTGCCTAGTTAAATAAAGGTAAAATAAAAAACCTGTGCACAACAGAAAAAGAGAAGCGTTGAAGGGACAAGAACCACCTGGTAACCCGATCGTTTGTCCTTTCCCCTGGCCATCCAGACCAGGGGAGCATGGTCCGTGACCAGGGTGAAGTGGGTACCCAACAGATAGTACTTGAGCGGTTTTAGCGCCCACTTCACCGCTAGACACTCTTTCTCCACAATGGAGTACTTTTTCTCTCTAGGAACCAGATTTCTGCTGATGTACATGATGGGATGTTCCTCCCCATCGTGTATTTGGGACAGAGCGGCGCCTAGTCCCGTATCACACGCATCCGTCTGGACCACCATCGGCACCTGGAAATCGGGCGTTACGAGAATCGGATGGGAGCACAGAGCTTCCTTCAGACGGCTGAACGCCGCTTCTGTCTCGTTCGTCCATTTCACTGTTGTCGGGAGGCGGGCCCTGGTTAGATCGGTGAGGGGGGAAGCTATAGCCGCCAAAGTTGTTGATAAATCGGCTACAGTATCCTGCCAGTCCCAGGAAGGACTTGACCTGTGTCTTGGTGCGTGGAACGGGCCAGTTACGCACCGCGTGAACCTTCCTCTCCTGGGGCTTGACGTTCCCCCGTCCGATCAAATACCCCAGGTACTCCACCTCCTCGAAACCTAGTTTGCACTTCTTAGGGTTCGCGGTCAACCCGGCTTGTCTGAGCGCGTCCAGCACCGCCTGGAGGTTCGTCAAGTGCTCTTCCCAACCTTGGCTGTGGATGATGATGTCATCCAAATAGGCCGCTGCGTACTGCTGGTGGGGTCGAAGTATTTTGTTCATTAGCCGTTGGAATGTGGGCGGGGCTCCGTGGAGACCGAACGGGAGCACCCGATACTGATACAACCCGTCTGGTGTTGAAAACGCCGTCTTCTCCCGGGAGGAGGCTGCCAACGGTACCTGTCAATAACCTTTGGTCAGGTCAAGGGTGCTGATGTACCAGGCCTTTCCCAATCGGTCGATGAGCTCGTCCACCCTCGGCATGGGATATGCGTCAAACAAGCTGATGTCGTTCACCCCCCGGAAATCGTTACAGAAGCGGAGGCTACCGTCCGGTTTGGGAACCAACACGATGGGGCTGCACCATGCACTGTGGGACTCTTCAACGACCCACATCCTCAGCATAGCCTCCACTTCCTGCTTCACGGCCTTCCTTCGGGCCTCCGGAATCCGATATGGCCTCTTTCTTACCGTTTCGCCTGGCCGGGTATGGATGTGGTGTTCAATGAGGGTCYTGCGGTCCGGCTTCTCGGAGAACACCGCCGTGTTTCCGATCAACAAGCTCCCTGAGCTCTTGCTTCTGGGCCGAATCGAGGTCCTCATTGCTCAGGACCACCACTGGTCCCGTTGGTGTCCTGGGTCCCGACCATAACACTGCCAAGGCTTTTCTCTCGTGCCACTTTAACAGGTTTACGTGGTAAATCTGAGTTTTCCATCTCCCCGGTTGCTGTACGCGGTAATTGACAGGTCTCATCTCCTCGACCACCTCGTATGGTCCGTACCTTGTTGCCAGGAACTTACTTTCAGCCGTGGGGATTAAGACCAGCACCCTGTCTCCCACCTGGAATTCTCGGGGCTGGGCTCCCAGATTGTAGACCTGGGCTTAGACGCGTTGGGCCTTCTCCATATGTTCCCTCACGATGGGCCATATGGCTGTCATCCGCTCCCTCATCATCTCCACATGCTCTACCACGCTGCGTAATGGGGTCAGTTGGGCTTCCCACACCTCCTTTGCGAGGTCCAGTAGGCCTCATGGCCTCCTCCCGTAGAGGAGTTCGAACGGGGAAGCCCCAGTGGACGGTTGGGGGTTTCTCAGATTGAGAACATTAGGTGGGGTAGTAGCTGGTCCCAGTTCACCCCGTCCTGCTCGATGACCTTCCGCAGCATCTGTTTTGAGCGTTTTATTAAAGCGCTCGACGAGCCTATCCGTCTGCGGGTGAAACACGGAGGTCCAGATCTGCTTGATCTGCAGGAGGGCACACAACTCTTTCATGAGGTGGGAGATAAACTCCGTACCTTGGTCTGTCAAGATCTCGTTCGGGATGCCCACCCGGCTAACGAGGTGGAACAGCTCCCGGGCGATACCCTTGGATACCGCCGCCCATAGTGGAATGGCCTCGGGATACTGGGTGGCATAATCCACTATCACCAGGATGTACCGGTGTCCTCGTACTGACAGCCTGCTTGGAGTTTGCCAACAGGCACCTAAAGACTCTCAGACCATAAGAAACAAGATTCACTGGTCTAATGAAACCAAGATTGAACTCTTTGGCTTGATTGCCAAGCGTCACATCTGGAGGAAACCTGGTGGCAGCATCATGCTGTGGGGATGTTTTTCAGTGGCAGGGACTGGGAGACTAGTCAGGATCGAGGCAAAGATGAACGGAGCAAAGTGCAGATAGATCCTTGATGAAAACCTGCACCAGAGCGCTCAGGACCTCAGACAGGGGTGAAGGTTCACCTTCCAACAGGACAACGACCCTAAAAATTCAGCCAAGACAACGCAGGAGTGGTTTTGAGACAAATCTTTGAGTGGCCCAGCCAGAGCCCGGACTTGAACCCGATCAAACATCTCGTGAAAATAGCTGTGCGGCAACGCTCACCATCCAACCTGCCAGTTCTTCAAAGGATCTGCAGAGAACAATGGGAGAAACTCCCTATATACAGGTGTGCCAAGCTTGTAGCGTCATATCCAAGAAGACTTGATGCTGTAATCGCTGCTAAAGGTCTTTCAACAAAGTACTGAGTAAATTTCGCTGGAGAGGATGGCTGACGTTTTACTTGCTCCTAACCTACTGTTATTTAGTTGTTGTTTATAACTTATTTATTTACATAATGTTGTTGTTACCGTCTCTTATGACCGAAAATAACTTCTGGACATCAGAACAGCGATTACTCACAACGAACTGGTAGAAGCTTTTTCCTTTAACGAGTCCGACGTGATGGATATACTGCTTTACCGGGAACAGGCCCAAATCCGTCATTTGCGTGAAGAGAAGACAGAGATAAAGGTGGCGGAGGTCGGGCTGCCTTCTGAGAGTTCAAGGCGAGCGAGTAAACCCCCACTGCCATCCGTTCTATTGGCAAACATGCAATCATTGTAAAATAAAATTGGTGTCCTACGAGCAAGAATAAACTACCAACGGGACATTGAAAACTGTAATTTCTTATGTTTCACCGAGTCGTGGCTGAACGATGACATGAACAACATACATCTGGCGGGTTTTACACTGTATCGACAGGATAGAACTGCAGCCTCTGGTAAGATAAGGGGTGGCGGTCTATGTATATTTGTAAATAACAGCTGGTGCATGATATCTAAGGAAGTCGAGGTTTTGCTCGCCTGAGGTAGAGTATCTCATGATAAGCTGTAGAGCACACTCTCTACCTAGAGAGTTTCTGTATTTTTAGTAGCTGTCTACATACCACCACAGACCGATGCTGGCACTAAGACTGCACTCAATGAGCTTTATACCGCCATAAGCAAACAGGAAACCGCTAATCCAGAGGCGGTGCTCCTAGTGGCCGCGGACTGTAACGCAGGGAAACAAATCCGTTTTTACCACATTTCCACCAGCATGTTAAATGTGCAACCATTCAGGTGACCAGTCGGTGATTCTCATCCTCGACCATGAGATGGTAGGGTTATGGCTTTGAAGCCAAGGTAGGGCGAGGATGATTCTGAACTGGTGCACTGGTGATGAAGGGGATGTTTTCCTGGTGATTGGGCTCCACGGTGAGGGTGAGTGGTTGGGTGATGTGTGGGATGGTTCCGGATCCTAAAGGCCGACAGTCGAGACCTTGAACCTGAAAAGGAGAGGAGAGCGGGTAGGTAGTAATATTGAGAGAGGAGGCATGGGTCTGATCGATAAAGTTCCCAGCAGCGCCGGAATCCACTAAAGCTGTAGACACAGGGCATGAGGGACAGTCAGCCAGAGTGATGGGTACTAAAAAGAGTTTAACAGGAAGAGCAGTAGCTGGAATACTCACTCCCGGTCCAAGGGATGGAACAGCCCTAGTGGATCCCAGATTCTGAAGTAACGGACACCGCTGGTGCTTGTGCCCTCCCTGGCCACAGTACAGACAGAGCCCCAGCTGTATCCGTCTGTATCCGCGGGAAGGCGTGTGACCCCTACCTCCATGGGTTCAGGCTCTGATCCTGAACACTCGCCGAAGGAGGGAGAGAAGCAATTGAGATGCCGGGGCATTGAGTTTTCAATATTGGTCAGGTATATCCGGAGATGATTAGCAAATAAGTTCAGTTTATAGTCATGTTTACCAATACTGATGCCTGTTACATTTGGGTCCTGTCTATATTTTCCTACAAGCGGTTCAATTGCCAGTGGGTGGAAAGTTGAACGCTTCCAAAGTTTAGAATAGAAAAGGAAATTCAAGACGGTTGAAGGCCTTTTTAGCATCAACAGCCATTATTGATAAATCTAAATCTAGTTTTTTTTGCGTATTGTATTAACTCAATCTTCCCCCCGTGTTTCAATAAATACCTTGGTTACCTCATCCCAGTCTCCTCATCTGAGTCTGCTCTTGGGTTCACCTGTTCCGCTCCGCTCCGCTCCGCGTAACACATTCCAGGGTTTTTCTTTATTTTTACTATTTTCTACAACGTAGACATCAAAATTATGAAATAACACACATGGAATCATGTAGTAACCCACAAAGTGTTAAACAAATCAAAATATATTTTATATTTGAGTTTCTTCAAAGTAACAACCCTTTGCCTTGACAGCTTTGCTGAGCATGGATCTAGGAAGCACTAAATACACCTCTGCTGTCTTCAACTAGGATCTCAGCGATCACTGCCTCATTGCCAGCGTCCGTAATGAGTCCGCGGTCAAACGACCACCCCTCAATACTGTCAAATGCTCCCTAAAACACTTCAGCGAGCAGGCCTTTCTATTCGACCTGGCCCGGGTGTCCTGGAAGGATATTGACCTCATCCCGTCATTAGAGGATGCCTGGTTGCTCTTTTAACACGCTTTCCTCACCATCTTAAATAAGCATGCCCCATTCAAAAAACGTAGAACTAAGAACAGATACAGCCCTTGGTTCACCCCAGACTTGACTGCCCTTGACCAGCACAAAAACATCCTGTGGCGTACTGTATTAGCATTGAATAGCCCCGCGATATGCAACTTTCAGTGAAGTCAGGAACCAATATACACAGGCAGTTAGGAAAGCTAAGGCTAGCTTTTTCAAACAGAAATATGCATCCTGTAGCACTAATTCCAAAAGGTTTTGGGACACTAAACAGTCCATGGAGAATAAGAACACCTCCTCCCAGCTGCCCACTGCACTGAGGACAGGAAACACTGTCACCACCAATAAATCTATCATATAATCGAGATTTTCAAGAAGCATTTTTTTTACAGCTGGCCATGCTTTCCACTTGGCTACCCCTACCCCGGCCAACAGCTCTGCACCCCCAGCAGAAACTTGCCCAAGTCCCCCTACCCCAACTTCTCCTTCACCCTGGCCCTCGCTACATATTCGTCACCAACCCACTGGCTCCAGGTCATCTATAAATCTTTGCTAGGTAAAGCCCTGCCTTATCTCAGCTCACTGGTCACCATAGCAACACCCACCCGTAGCATGTGCTCCAGCAGGTATATTTCACTGGTCCTCCCTAAAGCCAACACTTTGGGGATGACTTTCCTTACAGTTCTCTGCTGCCAATGACTGGAATGAATTGCAAAAATCACTGAAGCTGGAGTCTTATATCAACCTCTAACCTTAAGCATCAGCTGTCAGAGCAGCTAACCGATCACTGTACCTGATCTCTGTACCTGTACACAGCCAATCTGTAAATAGCACACTCAACTACCATATTGTTATTTATCTTCTTGCTCTTTTTTACCCCAGTATCTCTACTTGCACATCATCATCTGCACATCTATCACTCCAGTGTTAATGCTAAATTGTAATTGTTTTGGCCTATTTATTGCCTTACCTACCTACTCTTCTACATTTACACACACTGTACATAGATTTTTCTATTGTGTTATTGACTGTACGTTTGTTTGTAACTCTGTTGTTTTTGTCGCACTGCTTTGCTTTATCTTGGCCAGGTCGCAGTTGTAAATGAGAACTTGTTCTCAACTGGCCTACCTGGTTAAATAAAGGTGAAATAAAAAAATTAAGACCATGAGTCGGTTGATGCAATCATTTTGAGCGAGGATGGAAGCCCCTCACGAAAGCATCAAAGATCTGACGACGAAGCAAACAATGTAAGTTTGTAATTCATTCTTCAATCCACTTGCCATCAAATGGATTTTTCACTGCTGTTTTTTTTTTTACAGCTAATAGAGAGCATACTGAAGAAAAAGCCTGGTGGAGAGGTTGCCATCAAGGAATACTCCAAAACTAAAAGCCTGATTGACAGCACCAGACGAAAGATGATCAACATTCTTGTTTCGGCGATGACAGACTCTCACGGGTATGTTTAAAGTAAAGATTCATAATGAAAATTGTTGAGCATTACTTGCTCTCATATCTGCTGAATGTTAAAAATGACTTCCTTATCAGTATCTCAGTCACATAATTGGTTAGGCTAATGCTGACCATCCATTGCTATTGGTAGAAGATTTCTCTTGTATCAAATTCGATGGGCATGATACTGATTTTAAAAATCKCTCCTGATATTTAGCTTACTCGGGACCAAAGCAAATGGGATTTGGTTATTTGTTTTTTTCTTTCAAGATTAGTAACCATGTTCATTTTCTTAAGGAACAATATTACGACCCTAATATTAAAGTGTACCTCTAGTATAGAATCAAAACCGTTTGGAGGAATTTGGCTTCATCTGAGAAACGGCCCACTCAACTATACTATYGAGGGCCAGCTGCTGAGAGGGAGTCCAATCCATCCACTTTGGCTACCCTGAGTGAAGACCGGTGCAGAGAGGCCATTTCTCTTATGAAGCATCCTTCTGATGAAGAAACAGGCAAACAGAAGATGAAATTAACCTTTGAATACAGGAAGAAGATGACCCACGACCCGAGTAAATGCTCCACCATCCTAACTGAATTTCCACGCTTTCTGGATGTGAAGGGCTTGGTAAGACTTTTATTGTGTTTAATCTCTAGATGCCAATTCAGGTTGGCCAGTAAATTTAAACAAAAACAACACTTCCATAATAGTAGTTAAATTAATGTGTAGGCTGGTGATTTACTCAAACCTTGTTTTGGAGGTTAAAATTGAATGTTTTGTGAGAAATAAATTGACTTGCACAAAACTAATGTTTTGTTCAATGTCTTATTTGTTTCAGATTGAATAGGATTTTGTGCTGCTGTTTTTGGAGAGGTGACCAACTATATTCAAGCAAAAGATCATCATGCTAAACAAGGCCACTCAGGGAACTGAACTTCAGGAGCTGATCCAAATGGCAGATTCTGCAGTTGATGAGGGAGCTGACACGAATGCTGATGGGTTAGATTATCATCATTTATCATTTATATTTCAAATAACTCTGAAATGTTAATGCCACTGATGGAATTGACCATTTTAAATCAGGATCTTTTCTTTGTTGAGGATGAGACGATGATAACCTTTCCTTCATCCTTCTCCTGCTCATGTCATATGGAGCAAGGGATTTTTTGGACTACATTGTCCCCTACTGTCACTTGATAACAGTGTAAGCCAGGGCTGATACTTATGATTAGGTTGTGAGAAACATATTTGTTTTTCATGTAAATGTCAGCATTTTCCAACCAACCTCTTAATTTGCTCATGTCATATGGAGCAAGGGATTATTTTGACATTCTACTGTCACTTGATAACAGTTGAAGCCAGGGCTGAGACTTATGGTTTGGTCATAATAAACATATTTGAATATTGAAACCGCTTTGCTTGAGTTTATTGTGAAATTCCAAGTGCTTTTACAAAATTGAATTCCCATTTACATGGGGGAAGAGTAAATAAATGAACACTGAATAGAGTAAACACATTTTTACTCTAATAGGAGTCACCCTAGATCAACACTAGTGAGTGTCACTATAACATTCAGCGTGTTGATTACCCATTAGTGTTAAATTTGATCAACACCGGCCAGTGTAGTGCAGTGTTAACTTTTTGCACTCCTCGGTGTTAAATCAACACTAGAAATGAAACACTTTGATCAGTGTACTTTTTACTCTGTGTAGAGTGGGACCATATGTACTCACTGACAGTGTTAAATTGAACACTTAAAGTGTTGATTTAACACTTTCAAATTTACTGTGTAGGGGCGCTACTTTGTCCCAAAATTATAAATAGAATTCCATGGGAAAGCCGTCAATTCCTGGTGCTTTTCTCAGCGCAAATGTTTTAAGTGTCTGATACTTATTTCTGGGTGATCTGTTTTCAGTTACTATTTTTCTGCTGATAATTGCTTCAGGGTTGTTGAGTCTAAGAAGGCTGTAGGATCAGTCGAAGTGTTGATTTACATACATTTTCATAGAAGCTTTTAAAATAGTCATGAATCATGTTGATTCTAATTAAACCTTTTGTATCGTTGCCTTTTAAAAATGACAACTGGTTTTTCATGTATTCATTTTGTGAGGGCTGCAAGATGTTTGCTTGACATTAAGTAGTATGCTTTATTTTAGTTTAACCTGTAGTTGTTGGCTCTCTTCAAAAGTAAAAGATCATATTCCTGTTTAAGTAATGAAATTGTATATTTTTTTTTACCTTGTAAAGATTTTTTTATGAGCTTTCATAAGATAGAAATTTGAATAAATTTTAATTTAAAAAAATGTAATAAAATAAATCACTAAATCACTAAAAGCATCCCAAATGATATTGGGGATTACACAGGATTTAGCTAGTTAAAATTAAGTGTGTCTTGAGGGGTACTTACTTGTAATTAATGTGTACTTATATAGGACGTTACCCATCCTGACAACCTGTCCCTGATTTTAAAGCTTCTGGAAGCACAATCCAAGTGAGAAAATAAACACACTAGTACACCACAGAGTACATGTAATATCTGCATGAGTACACAGGATTTAGATAGTTAAAATGAAGTGTATTTCGAGGTGTACTTACTTGTAATTATTGTGTCCCTGCAAAGTATGTTACCCATTTTGAAAATATAATCGTGAACTTCTGAAAGCGCCATCTAAGTGAGAAAATTAACACACTAGTACACCACAGAGTACATATACCGTACCAGTCAAAAGTTTGGACACACCAAGGGTTTTGCTTAATTTTTTATATTTTCTACATGGTAGAATAATAGTGAAGACATCGAAACTATGAAATAACACATGTAGTAACCAAAAAAGTTTTAACAAATCAAAATGTATTTTAGATGTAAGATTCTTAAAAGTAGCCACCCTTTGTCTTGACGACAGCATTGCACACTTGGCATTCTCTCAACCAGCTTCACCTGGAATGCTTTTCCAACAGTCTTGAAGGAGTTCCCACATATGCTGAGGACTTCCTGGCTGCTTTTCCTTCACCCTGCGGTCCAACTCATCCCAAACCATCCCAATTTGGTTGAGGTCAGGTGATTGTGGAGGACAGGTCATCTGATGCAGCACTTCATCACTCTCCTTCTTGGTCAAATAGCCCTTACACAGCCCGGAGGTTTGTTGGGTCAAAAAACGAATGATACTCCCAATAAGCGCAAACCAGTTGGGATGGCGTATTACTGCAGAATGCTTTGGTAGCTATGCTGGTTAAGTGTGCCTTGAATTTAAAAGATTCACTGACAGTGTTACCAGCAAAAAGCACCCCCTCACCATTACACCTCCTCCTCCATGCTTCACGGTGGTGGGATCCAAAAATCTAAAATTTGGACTCATCAGACCAAATGACATATTTCCACCGGTCTAATGTCCATTGCTCGTGTTTCTTGGCCTAAGCAAGTCTCTTCTTCTTATTGGTGTCCTTTTGTAGAGGTTTCTTTGCAGCAATTTCGACCATGAAGGCCTGATTCATGCAGTCCCCTCTGAACAGTTGATGTTGAGATGTGTCTGTTACTTGAACCCAGTGAATCATTTATTTGGGTTGCAATTTCTGAGGCTGGTAACTCTAATGAACTTATCCTCTGCAGCAGAAGTAACTCTGGGTCTTCCTTTCCTGTGGCGGTCCTCATGAGAGCCAGATTCATCATAGCACTTGATGGTTTTTGCGACTGCAATTGAAGAAACTCCACATTGACTGACCTTCATGTCTTAAAGTAATGATGGACTGTCATTTTTCTTTGCTTATTTAAGCTGTTCTTGCCATAATATGGACTTGGTCTTACACCAAATAGGGCTATCTTCTGTATAACACCCCACCTTGTCACAACACAACTGAACAAGACAGCAACAGAAAAAGTCAGCAACATTCCCACTACCCATGATTGGCTGAGATAATGAGTGGGCTGGAAATGCAGCCCACTCCTTATCGGATTGGTCTGCCATGTAGAAGGCTTCTGTCGATTTGAGCTAGTCGGTCTGTGTTGGTAATCCTGTTGAACGCTGCTTTTTAAAAATGTATCGTGTAGTGGACCTGCATAATTGTTTCTCTCTACGAGATTTGAAATCAGTGGAATTTGAGTATGATAGCTAAAGAGATCTCCGGATTACATCTTCAAACTAAGGGCAACCATGGCATCCATGACAGGTAGTCTATCTTACCTGTTAGCTAGTCTATCTTACGATAGATAGACTAGCTAGCTACATTTTCAGATATTACACATTTCTAATTTTGACAAAGTGGTTTCATTTCAAGCTAAAGTGTACTGTTAGCTAGCTAACGTTAGCTGGCTGGCTCCCTAGCTAACGTTATGTGTATGACATTATTTTTCGTATCCCAGAACTGTTTGCTTTGCTAGTTAGAGCCTAATGTTAGCTAGCTAACATTGCACCTGGGTGGTTAGCTCCCAGCAGATTCATGCAGGGTAGTAACAGCATGATTTGGCACTATGTTCATTGTTGTTTAACTAGCTAACGTTAGCTGGCTGGCTCATTAGCTAACGTTACATAACATTTGCTATCTTACACGTTGTTTACCTAGCTAGCTAGCTACATGTCTTAAGCTAAAGTATACAACACGTAATGAAATTGTTGCCAGCAGAGCTGGTTAACATTTACATTTAAGTCATTTAGCAGACGCTCTTATCCAGAGCGACTTACAAATTGGTGCATTCACCTTATGATATCCAGTGGAACAACCACTTTACAATAGTGCATCTAACTCTTTTAAGGGGGGGGGTTAGAAGGATTACTTTATCATATCCTAGGTATTCCTTAAAGAGGTGGGGTTTCAGGTGTCTCCGGAAGGTGGTGATTGACTCCGCTGACCTGGCGTCNTATTCGGTAGAAGTTGGCTAGCTGGCTAGCTAGCAGTGTTGACTACGTTAGAAGGACGAAAATAGCTGGCTAGCTAACCTCGATAATTACTCTAAACTACACAATTATCTTTGATACAAAGACYGCTATGTAGCTAGCTAAGAAAAAATTGCTAAGATCAAACAAATCAAACCGTTGTACTGTAATGAAATGAAATGAAATGTAATACTACCTGTGGAGCGAAGCGAAATGCGACTACTCGCTCCAACCCGGAAGTGCCTTTTCTCATCAATAATTGTTTCTGTTCCCAAAATGGTTTGGTAGAGAATTGGCCACAGTCGTAGAGCTCTGGTAAAGACGACTTGCTGCTTACTCCATGATGCCCATCTTTACTGGAGCCCAGTCATTTAGGTGGTAGTCCTCCAAGGAGTCTGACTAAAGTAGACTCCTTGGAGTTAAGCTGTTTTCATGTTATCCAGATGTAAACAAATTATCGTCCAGAGTGTCAAGTTTGCGCTCTGAACGCTCTGAGAGTGAAACGAGATGGGTGGGGCTAAAGTTTAAGAGGCTGTGAACGATGCTGAATGGCTGTAGACAAAGAAGAGCTCTTCAACAGATACCAAAACATTCAAAGGCCATATTCTCAAAAGTGAGTTTACAAGTTAATCAACTTTCAAAGCAGAATTACTTTCCCATTGTTTCTCATAAATGTGGTGTATGATATACCATTTTGTAGCTCTGAGTCTCTACTTTTATCCAATGTAAAAAACATATTGCTACGTAAGACCAAATCCAGGTGGTGAGTCACCTTTACTGTATGACAAATGATTAATTCTACCAATATTCATAATACAAAATTCTAAGACAAATATCAAAGAAAATAACAACACATTCTACTGAAACCATTTTTTCAAATTGGCTTATACTCCCCTATCACACTCTTTACCTCGTCACAAGGTCAGGGAGTTAGAGGGCTGATCCTTAGGGAGAAATCCTGATCATCCAGCAGACCCAATCTGGTGAGATTTGTATCAAAGCAAAACGGAAACAGAACAGAAAATCCCAGAAATCACGTCGAGCTCCGAAACCCACCTTAATGGATTTGCCTTATCATGCTGCAACTGGATCTATATCTTTTTGGAGAAAATAAACACACATTTGTTTAACCATCATCAAATGGACGTCGTACGATTTCTTGTAAAATAACGATAGATAAATGGTTTGTTCTATTTTTCCTTACACCGTAGGTTTATGTACTTTGACGTGAAGCGGTCAAATTYGCACTGTATTACCGATTTCGACCTTCAATCCCCGAAAATGGGCCTTAACTCAAAGAGCATTGAGGCCTCGACACCATCTTCTTTCTAGGCTAAAAGTACATTTGGCCAAACCTGTGCTCACCGAGTTTTGTCTTCGAAGTCTTTTCCATTTACGAGAGGATGTTTTGTCCATTTCCAATAAGCTGCCAGTCACCATCTGGTGGAATTTTCTGGTACAGCAGAAACTGTCACGTCTGCTCCCGCTCTTCCCTTCCCCTGGCGCTTGAGGGCTCAAGATTACCCTGCATCACACGCTCCTGCCATCCATCACCCACAACTGCCTTCCCTCGTCACTCGCATCAGCGTTATTGGACTCACCTGAACTCACATGTTCCTTTCCTCCCCTAATTTGTCTGTTCCCTTGCTCTGTTCCCTGCTGCTGCATTGATTGTCTTCTGTCTTTTTATTTGTTTCTGACGCTGTTCCTGTCTCGTCTATGTCAGTTGTTTATTAAATGTTTACTCCCCGTACCTGCTTCGTCCCTCCAGCGTCATTCCGCGTGACAGAAACATTTCCAAAAATGAAACATTTTATAACGCGTTAACCAAATGTCCAAAATACTTTATTTGATGACTTCCCGAAAAACTGCCCCCTGGGGGACGACCCAAGGCCATCGGCCTGTTTTAATAACACCAGGGACCGTACATTTGCAATATGGGGATCCTCATCGATCATACAGGAAATGCCGAAGAGTGCCCTTAAGGTATGAAGTGGCTCACAACATATGCCTAGTTTCCTGAAACGGGTCACCTAGTGTGTGGGAACTCCTTCAAGACTGTTGGAAAAGCATTCCTCGTGAAGCTGGTTGAGAGAATGCCAAGAGTGTGCAAAGCTATCATCAAGGCAAAGGGTCGCTACTTTGAAGAATCTCAAATGTAAAATATATTTAGATTTTGTTTAACACTTTTTTTGGTTACTACATGATTCCATATGTGTTATTTCATAGTGTCGATGTCTTCACTGTTATTTAAAAAATMAAGAAAAGCCCTTGAATGAGTAGGTGTGTCCAAACTTTTGACTGGTACTGTATGTGTTATAAAAGCCAATCTAACGACTTGTTAGGCTGTATTGCAAGTAGCCTAGTGTCTAAACGTTCCCCCGAAGCCCCCTGTCTCTAATTAGCCTACTATTTAATTCAAAATAAAACCAAAATATTAGGCCTAACTGATCTGTCTCAGTATCTTTCTCTGTTTTCTTCCTACCTCGACTGCACTTCTGTCCTCTACTGCAGCAGCAGCTGACCTGTCATTTCTCACAGACATAGCACTCGGACCAGCAGAATCAGAACCTTTAGCAAATAAATTGGTTAATAATTTAGCAGCGTCGGTCTCAAGAGCCCTTTTTTTGGTCTCTAAGTATCGGCACTGTCTTTCCGTTTTTTTTGTGATCGATGATCTTTTATTCTGACTGAGTGACTTGGGCAAATCTGCCCATGGAGTGCAACCAGTATGAGATATAGGTACACCTCTCCTCCGCAAATATTAAGAAGTCAAACGTGCCAGACATATTCTGTCATAAGTGCATGGACTGTCGACATGACCGAAGATTTGAACAAAAGAAAGACACCTGAAGATAGTTCCTGGGTTTAAGACTCGTCCCAGGCCGGCTCATAGCCTGTGACAAAAATGAGGGGACACGAACAACAGGTATAGGCCAATTAAAAATGTTCTTTATTCTAAACAAAACTATTAACTTTAAACAAAGAAAAAGGAATGAGGTGTGGAAGTATCATAATGTAAGGTGTATGTAAAGTGCATGGATGCGTGAATCTGTGTGTGTGAATATGACTGAGTGAAAACTATGCAAAACTACAAAGGAACAAACAAAACAGGATCATACCTGGAGGAGCAGAGAGAGAGAGAGAGAAGTGATTAGTGAAGCAGGTTTTTTATACCCTGAGCCCAGGTGGCTCCAATCACTAACGACCCTCCTCTGCCTGCAGGAGGAACCGCCCCCTGCACTGCAGAGGAGGAGCCGTGACAGACTGTATCCCTTTGCCCCTTGACAACGACAAAACAATTCTGTTTGTTTTGTCTTGAGAGACAGTATTTTTGTTTTGAAAGGGCTCTTTGTGTCATTTGAGATACGCACTAAATCACATACGCAAATCTGGGACTTTTTGTTTTTTCCCCCCCAGGCAGTGTTTTACAGAAAATGCTTTCCAAAGGGTGCATTCAGATTTAGAAACATAAGTTGTCACTTGTTGCGACAGAGGAGGGCTGGTGCTTTTTTTTTGACGAGTTATACGTCAAGCAGGTAACTGTACTCTTTTACAAAATGTTCTAACCTCACGTATACTGTATATGCATTTCTCCTGAGCTCTTTCAGTAAATACATGCTTGTGTAAAAATCAAAGAGGGGAAAAAGAGCTTTCAATGTGGGTGCTATTGATCTTGGACTGAAAATACTTTTTCCCATCTCACAGTCATGTCAATAAGACACACCTTACACGCATGCATCACTTCTGATTGCATCGATTACTTAGCACATACAGAGAACAACACCAATACAGAGAGCAACACCTTCAGAAGCTCTGCGCAACAGATAGCAAGGAATTTGGATGTAAGTTGATTCTCAGTACCGGCACAGATATGTGTTCATTGGTATTCTAAAATTGTTGTTCCATTGTAAGTTCTTACAATATATATACTACTATTATATGCTGTATGTATTACTTTGAGCAGAGCTCTGTAAAATAGCCATGACACCTAAAAAGTGGATGTAAGATCAGGGATATCTTCGCTCTAAGAGTCCATCTTCCATTATCTTTTGTTTTGGTATAGTATTTACGTAAAATGAAGGAATAGTACTAAGGAATACTACACATGAATTGGAAAGCAACTTTGAATGGTGCTATTGACTGAGTAGTGTAATGATTAACCATGTAGCTCAGTCCTATGGTTGTAAACTGAGCTTGTAAACCACATTTCACCTGACTAATGTGGGTGTGCTCAGGCCGCTACTGATCCTACCGCGCCATGGAAAATAACTTTCGAGCAACAGGAGTGCCCCCTGGCCTAGAGTACCTAACACAGGTAAGACAATAGTCTTACATTTTGTTTATGGAACTGTTACCTCAAAGTAAAATGTTAACTTTTATGGGATAAGATAATTGGTTAGGAGACGGGAGAGAGCTGGCCACGGTAGGGAACTCTGTACCCAATCCTACCTTTATCTGTTTGTTACAGCTCGATCAAATCTTGATCCATCAGAAAGTGGAACTGCTGGAGGGTAAGGCAGCCCATGTTATACACAGCATGCAATTAATTGTACTTACTCCGACATGATATTTACTTCCGATCTCTCACCTCCACCCACATCCCCCATGACCCTTTCTTCCTATGCTCCCGCTCTCTCTAGCCATCACTTCCTTTGAGACTAAAAACCGGTATGTAATCAAGAACAGTTTGGGACAGGAAATCTACACGGCCAAGGAGGATAGTGACTGCTGCACCCGGAACTGCTGCGGTCCCAACCGCATGTTTGAGATGAAGATCAAAGACCACAGTGGCCAGGAGGTCATGCACCTGGTCAAGCCCTTCCGCTGCACCTCCTGCTTCTGGCCCTGCTGCCTGCAAGAGGTATTAGAACTGTTCATAACACACATATTAACATCTTATAACACCCTTACAACAGACACCTCCTGCTACTTCCTCTGCTGTCTGGAAGATGTATTTTAACTGCTTATAATGCAGCTTATAACAGACTCACATCACATGTATAACAGACACCTGCTACTCTCCTAGCTGCCTGAAATCGCTTATAATACACTTATTATAACAGGGACCTCCTGCTACTTCCCCTGTTGCTCGCAAGTGGTATTGCCACTTAAAACACAGCTTCTAAATAACACAATTATAACACACTTATAACAGAGACGGTCTGCTCAATTATATCATTGCAAAATTGAAGAAGAAAATAACATTGAAGATACTGTTTCAAGGATACTCTAATGTCTGAATGAATTTTTCTATCTTGACCTTTTTTCCCTCTGTATCTGTGAATGTTGGTCTGTCCTAGATGGAGGTCCAATCCCCTCCTAGCACCACCATAGGTTATGTGGTTCAGAACTGGCATCCCTTCAAGCCAAAACTGTCCATCCTAGGAGCTGCCAAAGAGACTCTCCTGACGATTGAAGGTCCTTTCTGTGCCTGTAGCTGCTGTGGAGATGTTGATTTTGAGGTGAAGAGTTCACCTCATCTACTCCTCTATGTCTGCATAGCACATCACTGGCTGTTAGGGAGAGGACTGTGGTCTATCTCTATTTGTGAGTGTTCAAGTGGCCCTGAGTCTGTTAAACCCTAGGTTGTCCTCATTAGGGCACACTGTAGCAAAACGTGGAAAAATGGAGTCCAGGTAACTGTTTCAATCCGTTTTCTTCCATTTGCTGCCTAATGAACATCACCCTGATTAGAGTCCTTTGTGTTTCTATAACAGGTGATGGGCAAGGACAGCGACCAGCCCATTGGGAGAATAAGTAAGCAGTGGAGTGGGCTGATAAAGGAGGCCTTCACTGACTCAGACAACTTTGGGATCCAGTTCCCCATGGACCTGGATGTCAAGATGAAGGCTGTGCTGATGGGGGCCTGCATCCTTATTGTAAGTGACAAAGGCTGCGACTTTACACAGGCAACCCAATTGTGATCTGTGGCCCCATTATTGGCAAAAGATCGGAATTGGGCTGCCTGTGTAAACCCAGCCATATCTATAGAGCTAAGTCAGATTCAAGTTCATTTGGCATTTGTAGTTATTAAAAAGACATAGCCTACATTGGAATTCTTTGTAGGAGCTCGCATATACAGTACACAGGCTATAATCGATAAGGGAATTTCTCTATCATTGTGTCAGTGACCTAGTGAAGCAGCCATTGCTGTAAAATTACTGGCAAACCAATCAATTAGTCAGTACTGACACCCCTATTGTAGTGCATCAATATAAAGCCATTATAAATCCTGTCCATTAAGATGAATCAAACAATTACGTATTTATGATAGTGTGATGATTTCCGTCATGCCTATTCATTGTGTATCCATTTTTTTCTTTCTTTATTCTTTGTCTCCAAACAGGATTTCATGTTCTTTGAAAGCAGTGGTGATGGTGATCAACGGTGTTCTGTATTTGGATGAGAGAGAGTTTTTGATCATGTACAAATTACATGATACTATAATTGATAATGACATGGCTATTGGATGCATATGAATCACATAACATGACATTTAAGACAAAACAAATATGTCCTTTATTAATTCTATATATTAATCTGTATTCAAACATTTGTAACACTGTGTGGGCTTTTTCTTTTGAAAATATTGAAATGTCATGTAATAATATTGGGTCTCTCATGTAAAGGATGAAGCACATTCTCAAATATAGCTGCGAGCAGCAATGAATGGGGTTCACTGAATGACAAAGGACACAAGATRAGTTGAATAACAAAGCAAGCACTCTATCATGTATGAATTATCATAATTTATGTGCAATCAGTAAAAGTATTACCATGTTTATCTCTCAATACCACAAGGATGATAACATAATAATACAAATATTTTACGTTTGTAGAAATCTGTTTCTGTAAATGATTTAAATCTGTTGGTACACTCCGCATTAGCTTTCCAAAGTACTGCAACACACTCTCACAGCAGTAATACGCTGACTGTGCAAACGGCAGTTTCAAATTTTCCCGAAAACACATTTTACCATCTTTTCACTATGTTCCTCAATGCCTTCAGAAGGTTTTCACTCCTACTTTTCCACATTTTGTTGTGCTACAAACTGTGATTAAAATGGATTTAATTGTCATTTTTGGTCAACAATTTACACTAAATACTCTAATGTTAATGTGGGAAAAATGTGAATATTTGTAAAAATAAAAAATAAAACATGAATATATTTTTATTAGATACACTGAACAAAAATATAAATGCAATAGACAAAGATTTTACTGAGTTAGTTTGTTGAGGGAATTAAATAATTCCTCTAATGTACTCATTGATTAAAATCAATCTGTCTATTTACAAGAATTTGTAAGATACTTATTAACATAAAATAGACAGGATACAGTCTTAAAATTAGATAATAGTATTTATTCTCGGAGCACGCTACCATTTGACCATAAACAACAGTTTATATACAAGATATGACGTCATAGGTTACAGAATAAATCTCCTCCTGACCTTTATAAAACAGGTTCAAAAGTTKATTCCAACTTTCCAGCGCACACACATGACACACAATATAATCTATTCTCCTGAAGGCTCACTATAATTTATTACCACTTTAGCAGACAACTCAAGATAATGGAAGACCTAAAAAGTTACTCACTGCCTTATCTAAACATCTCAGGGCTAAGTTGGGTCAGTTCAACCATAGTTTAACGACCCTTTCTGTTTACTTTATAACCCACAGCACAAATCTCTTTTCACTAGGCGTGCAGAGTTCAATTAGTTATAGTTTTATCTAAATCTAGAAATTGTTTTAGTTATTATTAACAAAATTCCTAACAAGTTCATATAAGGAAATCAGTCAACTGAAAAGAAATCTATGGATTTCACGTGACTGGGAATACAGAAWTGCATCTGTCGGTCACAGATACACTACATGACCAAAGGCATGTGGACACCTGCTCGTTGAACATCTCATTCCAAAATCATGGGCATTAGTATGAAGTTGGTTCCCCCTTTGCTGCTATAACTGCCTCCACTTTTCTGGGAAGGCTTTCCACTAGATGRTGGAACATTGCTGTGGMGACTTTCTTCCATTCAGCCACAAGAGCATTAGTGAGGTCGGGCACTGATGTTGGGCTATTAGGCTTGGCTCACTGTCGGTGTTCCAATTCATCCCAAAGGCGTTCGATGAGGTTGAGGTTAGGTCTCTGTGCAGGCCAGTCCATTTCTTCCACACCAATCTTGACAAATAATTTCTGTATGGACTTCGCTTTGTGCTTGGGAGCATTGTCATGCTGAAATAGGAAAGGGCCTTCCCCAAACTGTTGCCACAAAGCTGGAAGAACAGAATCGTCGAGAATGGCATTGCATGCTCTAGCGTTAAGATTTCCCTTCACTGGAACTAAGGGGCCTAGCCCGAACCAGGACAAAAAAAATTACGAGCTTCGCGCTCGCCGGTCCCGAGCTTGTGTGACCACTTTGCGGCTGAGCCTTTGTTGCTTCTAGTTTCCACTTCACAATAACAGCACTTGCAGTTGACCGGGGCAGCTCTAGCAGGGCAGAAATGTGACAAACTGAGGACTTGTGGTAAAGGTGGCATCCTATGACGGTGCCCTGTTAAAAGTCACTGAGCTCTTCAGTAAGGCCATTCTAKTGCCAATGTTTGTCTATGGGGATTGCATGGCTGTGTACTCAATTTTATACACCTGTCAGCAACGGGTGTAGCTGAAATAGCCAAATTCACTCATTTGAAGGGGTGTCCACATACTTTTTTCTTTATATAGTGTACCTTAAAATCAAAAGGAAGGGGTGTGAATTTTAAAAAACAGTCAGTATCTGGTGTGACCACCATTTGCCTCATATAGTGCAACACATCACCTTCGCGTAGAGTTGATGAGGCTGTTGATTGTGGCCTGTGGAATGTTGTCCCACTTCTCTTCAATGTCTATGCGAAGTTGCTGGATATTGGTGGGAACTGGAATACACTGTCGTACATGTCGATCCAGAACATCCCAAACATGCTCAATCTGTAATTTATTAGTATCCCCATTAGCTGTTGCGAAAGCAGCAGCTACTCTTCCTGGGGTCCACACAAAACATGAAACAATAATAGACAAGAACAGAACTACATACATTTTAAAAGGGCACACGTAGCCTACATGTCAAAACATGCACACAAACTATCAAATAGGGGAGAGGCATTGTGCTGTAAATAATAGCTTTATATGTTTTTTTAAACCAGGTTTGACATGTCTGGTGAGTATGCAGGCCACGGAAGAACTGGGACATTTTCATCTGTGGCATTGTGCTGTGTGACAAAACTGCACATTTTAGAGTGGCCTTTTGTTGTCCCCAGCACAAGGTGCACTTGTGTAATTATCATGATGTTAAATCAGCTTCTTGATATGCCACACGTGTCAAGTGGATGAATTATCTTGGCAAAGGAGAAATGCTCACTAACCGGAATGTAAACAAAAGTGCACAACATTTAAAAAAATAAGCTTTATGTCTAACAGAACACAAAGGGTGTTCTTTAATGGAAGCCTATCAAACATAATCCAGGTAGAAGCAGGAATTGCCCAGGGTAGCTGTTTAGGCCCCTTGCTTTTTCAATCTTTACAAACAACATGCCACTGGCTTTGAGTAAGGCCAGTGTGTCTATGTATGCGGATGACTCAACACTATACACATCAGCTACTACAGCGACTGAAATGACTGCAACACTTAACAAAGAGCTGCAGTTATGCGAAGTTGCTGGATATTGGTGGGAACTGGAATACACTGTCGTACATGTCGATCCAGAACATCCCAAACATGCTCAATCTGTAATTTATTAGTATCCCC
>NC_036842.1:44623019-44640576 GCF_002910315.2 Salvelinus sp. IW2-2015 | reverse complement strand
TGCAGTTAGTTTTAGAATGGGTAGCAAGGAATAAGTTAGTCCTAAATATTTCCAAAACTTGAAGCATTGTATTTGGGACAAATCATTCACTAAACCCTAAACCTCAACTACATCTCGTAATGAATAATGTGGACATTGAGCAAGTTGAGGTGACTAAACTGCTTAGAGTAACCCTGGATTGTAAACTGCCATGGTCAAAACATATTGATACAACAGTAGCTAAGATGGGGAGAAGTCTGTCCATAATAAAGCGCTGCTCTGCCTCCTTCTTAACAACACTATCAACAAGGCAGGTCCTACAGACCCTGGTTGTGTCACACCTGGACTACTGTTCAGGACTACTGTTCAGGACTACTGTTCAGGACTACTGTTCAGGACTACTGTTCAGTCAGGTGCCACAAAGGAGGGACTTGGGAAAATTGCAGTTGGCTCAGAACAGGGCAGCACGGCTGCCCTTAAAAGTACACGGAGAGCTAACATTAATGATGTGCATGTCAATCTCACATGGCTCAAAGTGGAAGAGAGATCGACTTCCTCATTACTTGTTTTTGTAAAAGCTGAAGGTACCGAGCTTCTGTTTAAAATACTACCACACAGCTCAGACACCCATGCATACTCCCCAAGTCCAGAACAGACTATGAGACTATTGAGCCATGACTACATGGAACTCTATTCCACATCAGGTAGCTGATGCCAGCAGTAGAATCAGATTTAAAAGCAGGTAAAAATACACCTCATGGAACAGCGGGGGCTGTGAAGTAACACACATAGGCACAGACACATGCATACACACACGTACACATGGATTTTGCATTGTAGATATGTGGTTATGATGGGATAATGGGCCTGAGGGCACACACTGTGTTGTGAATTCTGTAATACATGTATTGTAATGTTTATAAAATTGTATAACTGCCTTAATATATACCAATGTGCACAATTTCATAAAAAGGTATACGTTTACTCAAGACATAGGAATAATTTACAATTTTAATAGCATCAACATTTTATTTCACTATATAATTTCAAGTACATGTGATGGTGAATGCATACTAAAAAGATTTACACCAAGTGTGATGTTACATTTTTCACTCAGAATGAACAAGACAGTCTACACAACAATCAATACCAAAATGTCACTATCAATCATGTTACTAGTATGCAAATCAGAGACATTTCACCATGGAATTTAATTGACATCAAAGTAGATTTCTTTGCATTTTAGCTAACTCTAACCATTTTCTTAACCTTGACCTACTCCTCCTAACCTGCTACATCAATTATCCTAACCTGCTAATAAAAATCATTTTTGACTGAAAAAACGAACCTCACCTTTCCATTTTGCGTATAATCCATTAGCTGTTGCGAAAGCAGCAGCTACTCTTCCTGGGGTCCACACAAAACATGAAACAATAATAGACAAGAACAGAACTACATACATTTTAAAAGGGCACACGTAGCCTACATGTCAAAACATGCACACAAACTATCAAATAGGGGAGAGGCATTGTGCTGTAAATAATAGCTTTATATGTTTTTTTAAACCAGGTTTGACATGTCTGGTGAGTATGCAGGCCACGGAAGAACTGGGACATTTTCATCTGTGGCATTGTGCTGTGTGACAAAACTGCACATTTTAGAGTGGCCTTTTGTTGTCCCCAGCACAAGGTGCACTTGTGTAATTATCATGATGTTAAATCAGCTTCTTGATATGCCACACGTGTCAAGTGGATGAATTATCTTGGCAAAGGAGAAATGCTCACTAACCGGAATGTAAACAAAAGTGCACAACATTTAAAAAAATAAGCTTTATGTCTAACAGAACACAAAGGGTGTTCTTTAATGGAAGCCTATCAAACATAATCCAGGTAGAAGCAGGAATTGCCCAGGGTAGCTGTTTAGGCCCCTTGCTTTTTCAATCTTTACAAACAACATGCCACTGGCTTTGAGTAAGGCCAGTGTGTCTATGTATGCGGATGACTCAACACTATACACATCAGCTACTACAGCGACTGAAATGACTGCAACACTTAACAAAGAGCTGCAGTTAGTTTTAGAATGGGTAGCAAGGAATAAGTTAGTCCTAAATATTTCCAAAACTTGAAGCATTGTATTTGGGACAAATCATTCACTAAACCCTAAACCTCAACTACATCTCGTAATGAATAATGTGGACATTGAGCAAGTTGAGGTGACTAAACTGCTTAGAGTAACCCTGGATTGTAAACTGCCATGGTCAAAACATATTGATACAACAGTAGCTAAGATGGGGAGAAGTCTGTCCATAATAAAGCGCTGCTCTGCCTRCTTCTTAACAACACTATCAACAAGGCAGGTCCTACAGACCCTGGTTGTGTCACACCTGGACTACTGTTCAGGACTACTGTTCAGGACTACTGTTCAGGACTACTGTTCAGGACTACTGTTCAGTCAGGTGCCACAAAGGAGGGACTTGGGAAAATTGCAGTTGGCTCAGAACAGGGCAGCACGGCTAGCCCTTAAAAGTACACGGAGAGCTAACATTAATGATGTGCATGTCAATCTCACATGGCTCAAAGTGGAAGAGAGATCGACTTCCTCATTACTTGTTTTTGTAAAAGCTGAAGGTACCGAGCTYTCTGTTTAAAATACTACCACACAGCTCAGACACCCATGCATACTCCCCAAGTCCAGAACAGACTATGAGACTATTGAGCCATGACTACATGGAACTCTATTCCACATCAGGTAGCTGATGCCAGCAGTAGAATCAGATTTAAAAAGCAGGTAAAAATACACCTCATGGAACAGCGGGGGCTGTGAAGTAACACACATAGGCACAGACACATGCATACACACACGTACACATGGATTTTGCATTGTAGATATGTGGTTATGATGGGATAATGGGCCTGAGGGCACACASTGTGTTGTGAATTCTGTAATACATGTATTGTAATGTTTATAAAATTGTATAACTGCCTTAATATATACCAATGTGCACAATTTCATAAAAAGGTATASGTTTACTCAAGACATAGGAATAATTTACAATTTTAATAGCATCAACATTTTATTTCACTATATAATTTCAAGTACATGTGATGGTGAATGCATACTAAAAAGATTTACACCAAGTGTGATGTTACATTTTTCACTCAGAATGAACAAGACAGTCTACACAACAATCAATACCAAAATGTCACTATCAATCATGTGTCACTATCAATCACTAGTATGCAAATCAGAGACATTTCACCATGGAATTWAATTGACATCAAAAGTAGATTTCTTTGCATTTTAGCTAACTCTAACCATTTTCRTAACCTTGACCTACTCCTCCTAACCTGCTACATCAATTATCCTAACCTGCTAATAAAAATCAATTTTTTGACAAAACCGGATTTACCGTCCATCTCTTCCGAACCTCACCTTTCCATTTTGCTGGGTATTTTATTTTCTTGGATGGTCCATTCTCCTTCCCTTCGATTGTGCCGCTACAAACTGTAAATAAACAGACAAAAAATATATGATTTCTAGTGTATGGCACAAAAGCTGACTCAGATCACACACTGACTGTATGACAGAGGTGCTTATAAACCTTGTCATAAAAACAGAACATTTAGACACACACACAGAAGGAGAGAGAGATTGAAAGCGAGAAAAATCAACGCGTGGGAGGATGCTGCGCTGGACTGACCCGTTGATCTAGTTAACGTTAGTTATATGGTTAARACTGCAGCTAGCTAGCCAGTTTATCCAGTGGCAAATTAACGGGATAGCTAGCTACCTATTGCCACACAAACCCGATTAATATGTTCACTCTTTATGCCAGTGACAAGGTGGCTTGTTGGCCAACAAACAGAGATCATATGGGGAGCTAAACGGATATGAAACTTTTTCTGTCCGATTCTGGGTTAGCCAAAGCAGCTACCTAGCCCATTGATTTCCACTTGTCCTCAAAACACAATTGCAACAGCAGAATTATATCTTAGAAATACTTATCTTACTCCAGAAATATATATTATTACAAAGGCAGAAGGTAATTAAAGTGCAACTTACCTCTGATTGTGTCTGGCTGAGAACCCAAGAACAAACAAATCTTGAGGAGTGAAGTTTGCTTCACTTCAAGAATTGTGGAGGAGATACAACTGGGTTTGACAGACAACTTTGAGAGCCAATGGACTTAAGAGTTTGGTGACAAGCTATTTTTAATACATTTCATTGGTCAAGGCGTTGTGAAACGTTCATACAGACGTAAATGGGAACCAATACTGTAATGAAACAGCAGGAAACAGGTCTTGAACCCCCGACCTTCTAGCCCGAAGTCCAGCGCGCTATCTACTGTGCCGCAAAAGCAGAGTGGACATTCGCGCTTAAACCCACTACTCGCGCTAGCTTGCGAGGACACGCTCAACGTCTTATAGGAACGCGCTTACRGACCAAACACACGCACTTTTTTATTTTTATTTAATTTATTTAACCTTTATTTAACCAGGAAGGGCTCATTGAAATTTAAAATCTCTTTTTCAAGAGCGTCCTGGCCAAGATAGGCTGCACCAAGTCATTACAAGAATTACAGACAGACAACATGAAAAACTACAAGTAATCTAGTAAAAACCATTGAATTCACAAGAGTATAACAAAATCAAAAACAGCAAATTAAAAACATTGACAGGTCAGGGAATCAGCCTCAAAATCCTTCATCAGTGATTTAAAAACACCAATCGGGACAAGTTCTTCCAGTTTAAAAGTATTTTGTAAGGTGTTCCAAGACAATGGCGCAGAGTACATAAAAGCCCTTTTACCAAATTCAGTTCGGACATTTGGAACAGTTTGCAGGATAAAGTCCAGCGAACGAAGAGAGTACCCACCACATTTCTGAACAATAAAAATGCCCAAATAAAAAGGTAGTAAACCCAAAATGGCTTTGTAAATAAAAGTATACCAGTGACTGAGCCTACGAGTGACTAGAGAAGGCCAGCCAACCCTGGTATACAAAGTGCAGTGGTGCGTAAGGGTTTTGCAGTTTAAAATAAATCTCAAAGTGCCATGGTAAAGYGTGTCAATTGATCTCAAACACTGAGCGGAAGCATTCATATATAAAATATCCCCATAYTCTAGTAAAGGCATAAATGTAGCTGATACTAGCCTCCTRRGGCTTCAAAAGAAAAACAGGCCTTATTCCTAAAATAAAATCCCAATTTCAGCTTCAATTTTTTTGTAAATTGTTGAATATGCAATTTAAAAGAGAGGCCGTCATCAATTAAAATTCCAAGATATTTATATGAGGTTACAACCTCAATCTCCTTGCCCTGACAGGTAGTAATAGGTGAAAGTTTCATAGGTCTATTTCTTGCATTAGAAAACACCATTAATTTAGTTTTGTCAGTATTGAGGATAAGCTTCAATTGACACAAGGTATGTTGAACAGTATAAAAAGCAGTTTTCAAGTTCTGGAAAGCTTTTGTAAGAGACGAGGCACAACAGTAAATAACAGTATCATCAGCACTGTCGTGGATGCAAGGTCCGATCACTTCTGACACCAATGTGATGAAACAGCAGGGAGCAGGTCGAACCCTCGACCTTCTAGCCAAAAGTCCAGCGCGCTATCCACTGTGCCGCAAAAGCATGCTCCAGCGGCAGAGTCGACATTCGCGCTTATAAACCCATGGTCGTTACAATATTATAGATTCATGTAACAAAAAACTTTCAAAAAACACCAACATTTTGATAAGGAGGTTTTCATCCGACAGCGACGATATAATAATATCAATATATGTATATGAAATGATTTGGTAACATGTAAAAGAGTAAAAAGTAAGTTACTTCCTTCAGAAATTCCGTAGGAGTACAAGTACAGCCCACAGAGTAACTAGAAAAGTACAAGTTCCTCCCAAAATTCAAAGGTCAGTAGTGGGACGGATTCAAACCCATGCCTACTGTTCATATGTGTGCCATTGCCAGCAGCTGAACCCACTGGACCACACAGGTAGTACCGAAATAAACATGAATGTATTTTGCCTAATGCTTGCCTTGAACATAAAATAAAACAATTGATCTAAAAAAAATGATTTTCACAAACAAAAAATAAATCTACCCCCTACAAATATTGACCATTTATTATTATCCACATAAGAATTCACACGCGGTGTAGCCCGCAAGTAAGATCCTTGAACTGACACCCTGTGGACATGCAGCCTAAGTRATTGCACAGCTTGCAAACACTGCTTCCAGCTGCCCCCTGGCGGTGATACATAAAAATATATATACAGTTCCAGTCAAAAGTTTGGACCCACGAACTCATTCAAGGGTTGTTCTTTATCTTGACTATTTTCTACTTTGTAGAATAATAGTGAAGACAATCGAAACTATGAAATAACACATATGGAATCATGTAGTAACCAAAAAAAGTGTTAAACAAATCTAAATATATTTTATATTTTGTATTCTTCAAAGTAGCCACCCTTTGCCTTGATGACAGCTTAGCACTCTCTTAGCATTCTCTCAACCAGCTTCACCTGGAATGCTTTTCCAAAAGTCTTGAAGGAGTTCCCACATATGTTGAGCACTTGTTGGCTGCTTTTCCTGCACTCTGCGGTCCAACTCATCCCAAACCATCTCAATTCGGTTGAGGTCGGGTGATTGTGGAGGCCAGGTCATCTGATGCAGCACTCCATCACTCTCCTTCTTGGTTAAATAGCCCTTACACAGCATTTAGGTGTGTTGGGTCATTGTCCAGTTGAAAAACAAATGAAAGCCCCACTAAGCGCAAAACAGATGGGATGGRGTATTACTGCAGAATGCTGTGGTAACCATGCTGGTTAAGTGTACCTTGAATTCTAAATAAATCACAGACACTGTCACCAGCAAAAAGCACCCCCACACCATCACACCTCCTCCTCCATGCTTCACGGTGGGAACTACACATTCGGAGATCATCCATTCACCTACTCTGCGTCTCACAAAGACACGGRGGTTGGAACCAAAAATCTCAAATTTGGACTCATCAGACCAAAGGACAGATTTCCACCGGTCTAATGTTCATTGCTCGTGTCTCTTCTTATTATTGGTGTCCTCTAGTAGAGGTTTCCTTGCAGCAATTTGACCACGAAGGCCTGATTCACACAGTCTCCTCTGAACAGTTGATGTTGAGATGTGTCTGTTACTTGAACTTTGTGAAGCATTTATTTGGGCTGCAATTTCTGATGCTGGTGAAATTCCACAAATMAACTTTTAATAACCAGGCACACCTGTTAATTGAAATACATTCCAGATGACTTCTTCATGAAAATGGTTGAGAGAATGCCAAGAGTGTGCAAAGCTGTCATCAAGGCAAAGGGTGGCTACATTGAAGAATCTCAAATCTAAAATATATTTTGATTTGTTTATCACTTTTTTGGTTACTACATGATTCCATATGTGTTATTTCATAGTTTTGATAATGATCTTCTGTTCTTGTAATGAACACGAGGGGAGACAGAGAGCTGGTTTCAAGCACAGGGCGCAGCAGGTGTTTATTGCAAAGGACCACAGGAGGAGGCAGATAGCTGGGTCCAGGGGCAGGCAGAAGGTCATACACAGGGGGTCCAAAAGGGCAACAGTACAGGCAGGGAAAAGGCCAGTAACGTAGTCCAGGAGATRAGGCAATAGGTAGATAGCAGGAAATCCAATAGGCCAAAGTACAGGCAGAGAATAGGCAAAAGGTAGATAGTGAGGCATGCAAACACTATCATACACGTAAATCACAGGGGAAACCCAGCACTCTGAAAGACGTGTGTCACAAAACAAACAATACCTCACATTGATGGGGTGCAAAGAACTGAACTAAATAATGTGTGATAATGACGTACAGGTGTGTGAACAGGTGATTATAATTCAGGTGATTGGGATCTGAAGAGTGAGCTGCGTTCAGGGGATCTAGGTGCTTGAGAGTGTGAGTTGGAAGCAGACGTTACAGTTCTCACTGAGTGACTGACAGTCAGAGCATGATAATGCGCATTTGACTTGTGAATTGGCACCAACTCAGCTCAGCCAATCAGAAAACTGGGCCGGCCCATCTCAGCTAAATGATCAATATATATTATTATGACAACAGAGAAATTGCGCAACAGTCATAAAAAAAAACAGGCCCATGGGCTGCCGGCTGTGTCAATTTCGACCAGCCCACCCCAGGTAGAAGATGGTCTAGTTCTTCTGGCATTTGCCACAATTGCCAGATGGCCAATCCGTCCATGTTTGGAAGACTCAATTACTGTTGCGCAGATGGTGGAGGACGCATTGGGAGAGGTGGAGTCAACCAGAGTTACCAGAAGTGGTATGGTGTTGATTTTTTTAGTGTATCAGYTTAACAAAAGGAACATGCATTGTGGCTCTGAAAATTATGGGAGTATGAAGTGGAATGTTTTGACTTTCTGAGCAAGGCTCCGGTAAAAGGTGTCATCTATGGCGTCTCGATGGAAATTGAGGTTCAATGTCTTAGACACGACGTACCAGGGGTAGTGGAGTCACGTCACTTGAACCGTATGGTGGATGGTAGGAAGAAGAAAAGCCTATCTGTGTTATTGTTATTTGATGAAACGTTTCTCCCGACACATGTCAAGCTGGGTTATACAAGATATGTGGCTGTTTTTTTMGAGAACTTTTGGCCGTTGCGATGTCGTAATTGCAAAATGTTTTGCCACGTGGCAAGTGTGTGCAAACGTAGTATATATGTTGTTGAAGAGTCAGTGCATACACAGTGCTGCAATGTGGTGGGCAGTTATGTAAAGTACTTAAGTAAAAATACTTTTTTAAGTATTTGTACTTTACTATTTAGATTTGACAACGTTTGCTTTTACTAATCTACATTCCTAAAGAAAATAATGTACTTTTTACTCTGTATATTTTCCCTGACATCCAAAAGTACTCGTTGCAGTTGAATGCTTAGCTGGACAGGAAAATCGTCCAATTCATTAAATCATCAAGAGAACAACTCTCAGGCAGAGGTCTCCCTGCCCTGCCTGATCTGACAGATTTACTAATTTACTTGTTTGTAAATTATGTTTCAGTTTTGGATTGTTCCTCTGGCTATCCATAAAAAAATCTTGTCGTCTGGTTTAATATAAGGAACTGGAAAGGATTTATACATTTACTTTTGATACTTAAGTACATTCTAAACCAAATACTTTTAGACTTTTACTGAAGTAGTATTTTACTGGATGACTTTCACTTTTACTTGCTCATTTTCAATTAAGCTATCTTTACTTTTACTCAAGTATGAAAATTGGGTACTTTTCCACCACTGGTGGAAGGAGTGCATCGATTTTTGTTCTATAAATTCTTTTGGATTCGTATGAGTGTTTTTTCAACCTTTCCCTATTCCCCCATTTTCTTTCTTTGTTACAAGTTCCCTCAGTGTTTCACCCCACACAGTAGGTGGTGGCTGTTTTTGCTGACCACCATAATACCATAGAAGAAGAAGCTCTGAAACCTATTGTTATTCTTTGATTTTTCTTCTTGACATGGTCAAATAACTCAAGCATAGATTGGTCACTTTTTTTCTAATTCGGTACACAGAAACTAGAGGCATTGAGTCATTTGGTCAAAAATAATTGCACAGATTGGTCTATAGGTGGTGCTGCTAAGCAGTCTCACCTCCTGATTTGGCCTCATTAATATTTGGTTCATTAAGTAATTCAAATGTGAGTTGGATCAGTCTAAAACTTTGCACATACACTGCTGCAATCTAGTGGCCAATGTCTAAAGTGCACCTGGGCTGGAATAATACATTATGACCTTTCTCTTGCATTTCAAAGATGATGGTACAAAAAAAATACAAACGAATGGTTGGTTTTTCTTTGTATTATATTTTACCAGATCTATTGTGTTATATCCCCCAGCATTCCTTTTACATTTCCACAAACTTCAAAGTGTTTCCTTTCAAATGGTACGAAGAATATGCATATCCTTGCTTCAGGGCCTGAGCTACAGGCAGTTAGATTTGGGTATGTCATTTTAGATGAAAATTGAAATAGTGGCAAATCCTTTACGACCACATTGAATAACAGTAATTGAGACTTTACAGCCTATGTGTTGTCTATTGGTATTCTAGTTTGTCCCTTTAGGGCAKCTATAACACCCCCCTGCTTATGTACATTGGAATGCTTGGAATGTTTTGTCCTGTGAAACGCATTAAACAATGCCCACGTTAGTTTCTACTCCCGTCTCATGTCCTGTCCTTACAATAGTTGTATAAGTAATACTATGGACTTTGATGTCGGTCTTCATTAGGGACTACCTGTGCTGGGGGATATCTGTAAGATGGTGCTGACAGGCTTTAATAATAAATTCATATCAAATCGATTGCACTGTTATTGTCCTAATTGTTTGCCGTCACAGTTTACCATAAGGTGTAAAAAATCACCAAAATAAATTTGTAACTAGTACCGGATACTTTTTTTACTCATCAAATCAAGCTTTATTTATTATGCATATTTCAGACATAGAATACAACACAATGTGCTTTACAGGAAAAATCAAATACAGGAAAAAACWAATTAAAAAACTAAAATATTTACTACACAACAAACATGAGATAAAAAAAAGAATGACAAACTTAACAACTAAAAAGCACACTAAGGAAAAGCAAAGCTAAAAATAGGCTATTCCAGAGGCTGAGAGCATAATAGCTAAAGGCTGCCTCTCCATGGCCTCTTGGTCCTAGGCTTTTGGATAGTTAAAAGGCACGTGCCAGAGGACCTGAGGGACCTAATGGGTCTATAACTTAAAAGCATGTCTGACATGTATTATGGTGCATCATTGTGGATTGATTTAAAAACCAATAGAAAAATCTTTAAATGAATTCTAAAACTCACAGGCAGCCGGTGCAGACTTAAAACTGGTGTAATGAGTGCTCTCCATCTGGTCTTGGTCAGTACCTGTGCTCCAGCATTCTGCATGTTTTGCAGTTGACCAATGGCTTTCTTGGGTAGACCAGACAGGAGAGCATTACAGAGGACAAGCCTGCTTGTAATAAAAGCATGGATGAGTCTCTGTATCAGCCTGAGAGAGAGACGGACACACCTTGGCAATGTTCCTCAGGTGATAAAAAGCTATTTTGGTCACATTCCTAATGTGTTATTTGAAATTGAGTTCAGAATCTAAAATWACACCTAGGTTTTTAAAAATATTTTTTACCTGGTATCGTTATTGCCCTTGAATTAAAATGTGCAGCCAGATTCCTTCTCTGTGATTTGGCTCCAACAATAAGTACCTCGGGCTTGTCTTGATTTAGCTGGAGGAAGTTGTGGGCCATCCAAGTATTTAAATCACTAATACAGTCTAATAATTTATCCGTGGAGCGAAAATCCTCTGGTGACACAGAAATGAAAAGTTGTGTATCGTCTGCGCAGCAGTGAAAATCTATGCTGTGCTTTCTGATAATACTGCCAAGCGGTAACATACAGTACCAGTCAAAAGTTTGGACACACCTACTCATTCAAGGGTTTTTCTTTATTTTTTACTACTTTATACATTGTAGAATAATAGTGAAGATATCCAAACTCTGAATTAACACATATGGAATCATGTAGTAACCAAYAAAGTGTTAAACAAATCAAAATATATTTTATATTTGAGATTCTTCAAAGTAGCCACCCTTGATGACAGCTTTGCACAATCTTGGCATTCTCTCAACCAGCTTCATGAGTTAGTCACCTGGAATGCTTTTCCAAAAGTCTTGAAGGAGTTCCCACATATGCCGAGTTCCCACATCTTCTGTATGCACATCGTTACCTTGTCACAACACAACTGATTAGCTCAAACGCATTAAGAAAGAAAGAAATTCCACAAATTAACTTTTAACAAGGCACACCTGTTAATTGAAGTGCATTCCAGGTGACTACCCCATGAAGCTGGATGAGAGAACGCCAAGAGTGTGCAAAGCTGTCATGAAGGCCAAGGGTGGTTGATTTGTTGAACACTTTTTTGGTTTAGATTTTTTCACTATTATTCTTCAATGTAGAAAATAGTAAAAATAAAGAAAAACCCTCGAACTAGATTTGTCCAAAAMTTTGACTGGTACTGTATATAAACTGAACAGTACTGGACCCAAAATCAAACCTTCTGGAATGCCACGTGAAATCTATTTTCTCTGAGTTATGTCCACAAATGGTGACAAAACTCTTGACCAGTTAAATAGGTCCTAAACCAATTTAGAACTGGAATGGAGAGGCTAACCCACCTCTCCAGTCTGTCCAGAAGGACATCATGGTCAACAGTGTCGAATGCAGCACTTAAATCTAAGTTTAAGTGCTGGGAGTACAAGGACAGAGACCTGATTGGCATCTGTGTTGGCTCCAAGATCATTTATCAGTTTAACCAAGACTGTCTCTGTGCTGCTAAGATTACTGTTCTTCAGAAGGGGTTTCACCATAGCAGTTTTTAGTGCAGTGGGGAAAGTGCCTGTGAACAGGGAGTGATTAACAATAGCTTGTACTTCTTCAGATATGCAATTAAAAACTGTTTTGCTACCTGACAACTTTACGGTTTTTACTTTTTAATTATCGTTTATATTTTTAGTTTTTCCCCTCACTCAACTTTATTTTTTTCCCCATTCAACTTTTTCACTCCGGACGCTTTATCTGGACGTGGTTCGTCAGGACCTCCACCAGCCGAAGCTAAGTAGTAACATTAACGTGATGCCTTCTAATTGCAGTCGCTGTACTCATAATATACAGGAGAACGATCACCTTGCGGCGAGGATAGCTGTGCTGCAAGCCCAACTTCAGACGCAATCGTTAGGCAAGGGTAGCGTCTGTGCCACCAGTAAGTACAGATAGTAGTATAAATCCCCTCGCACGGTCCCCGCAGCCGGACAACTTTCTCATGGCTTCTGGAAGGAAATGCTGTAGGAATGCTCAACCGGTGTCGCTCATTCAGCTGACAGAAACTTTCAACCGATTCTCCCCATTAAGCAGCGAGTCGGAGTCAGAGCCCGAGCATTCTCTGGTCTACTCCTCCCGTTACAGGGTCTGAGACGCCGAAGCCTCCCCCCAGTAGCTCTGACAAATTGAAAACCCTAGTCATTGGCGACTCCATTACCCGTAGTATTAGACTTAAAACGAATCATCCAGCGATCATAAACGGTTTACCAGGGGGCAGGGCTACCGACGTTAAGGCTAATCTGAAGATGGTGCTGGCTAAAGCTAAATCTGGCGAGTGTAGAGAGTATAGGGATATTGTTATCCACGTCGGCACCAACGATGTTAGGATGAAACAGTCAGAGGTCACCAAGCGCAACATAGCTTCAGCGTGTAAATCAGCTAGAAAGATGTGTCGGCATCGAGTAATTGTCTCTGGCCGCCTCCCAGTTAGGGGGAGTGATGAGCTCTACAGCAGAGTCTCACAACTCAATCGCTGGTTGAAACTGTTTTCTGCCCCTCCCAAAATATAGAATTTGTAGATAATTGGCCCTCTTTCTGGGACTCACCCACAAACAGGACCAAGCCTGACCTGCTGAGGAGTGACGGACTCCATCCTAGCTGGAGGGGTGCTCTCATCTTATCTACGAACATAGACAGGGTTCTAACTCCCCTAGCTCCACAATGAAATAGGGTGCAGGCCAGGCAGCAGGCTGAGAAAAAGGAGGGTATAGGAGTGAGAGCTTCGCAGCCACATGCGTAGCCTATTAGATTTATGTGTGACTAACAGGTGCTGTTAGACTACAATATTATTTCTGCCTGTTTGGAACAGTGTAAACAACACTACATAAATTATAAGTAACACCAGAGACTGTTCTAAAAAATTGTAAGGCCTTTATTACAGCATAGCAAAGATTAAAAACAGACAAAATTGTGAAATTGCTTTATCCAGCATGTTGCAGTTGCATGAGGCTAAGAGATCAAGGAATCAGTAAGCCATTAAACAAACTCTCAAATAGGCAACAGTATGATTTATAATGCCAGGTACAGGTACGGCTATTGAATATAAACCTAATTAATGTTAAGTTGGCTCCTCTTTCCTCACTTTTCCTGTTTTCTCATCTCCTCGCTCCGCTGCTGCCTGCCATTGTTCTCAACACCAATATGCTGTGTAAGAACCGACGCTGGAGTAGAGAAGCAGGTACGGAGACTGAACATTTAATTTTGGACAGACATGGAACAGGACAGGAACAGCGTCAGAACCGGGTAACAAAACGACAAACAACAATTAATGCTAAATTGGGGAACAGAGCTGGGGAACAGACAGATATAGGGGAAGTAATGACACAGGTGATTGAGTCCAGGTGAGTGCAATAAATTGCTGATGCGTGTGACGAGGGAAGCAGGTGTGCGTAATGATGATGGCAGGAGTGCGTAGTGCTGGGCAGCCTGCCACCCTCAAGCGCCAGAGAGGGAGAGCGGGAGCAGGCATGACAGTACCCCCCTCTAGGGGCGTCCCACCTGGACGAGCCTGACCGACTGGCCGAGGCATTGGCGCTGAACCAGCCGGCGGGGGCGTAGTAGCCCGACGAACCGGCAGAGGCGTAGGTACCTGACGATCCGGCTGAGGCCTGACGTGGGATGGGCGCCTGCCAAGCCAACCGGGGCAAGGAAACATCTCGAGCCAGCTAGGGCGTGAAAGCCCGAGTCCATTGGCGGCGGCCCCTGGAGCCGACGTCACCACCAACCGAAAAGCCAGCACCCCCTGATGCTTCAAATGATTATGCTAACATAATTGCAAAAGGGTTTTCTAATGATCAATTAGCCTTTTAAAATGATAAACTTGGATTAGATAACACAACGTGCCATTGGAACACAGGAGTGATGGTGGCATAGGGGATCGGCCAATCGCTCAATTTGCTGAGCATGAGCAGTAGTGCAAAAAAGTGTTAGTGCTGTGTCTGTCAGCGTAGTGTCCAGAGCATGGAGGCGCTACCAGGAGACAGGCCAGTACATCAGGAGACGTGGAGGAGGCCGTAGGAGGCAAACAACACGCAGCGGACCGCTACCTCCGCCTTTGTGCAAGGAGGTGCACTGCCAGAGCCCTGCAAAATGACCTCCAGCAGGCCACAAATGTGCATGTGTCAGCATATGGTCTCACAAGGGGTCTGAGGATCTCATCTCGGTACCTAATGGCAGTCAGGTTACTCTGGCGAGCACATGGAGGGCTGTGCGGCCCCACAAAGAAATGCCACCCCACACCATGACTGACCACATCCCAAACCGGTCATGCTGAGGATGTTGCAGGCAGCAGAACGTTCTCCACGGCGTCTCCAGACTCTGTCACGTCTGTCACACATGTGCTCAGTGTGAACCTGCTTTCATCTGTGAAGAGCACAGGGCGCCAGTGGCGAATTTGCCAATCTTGGTGTTCTCTGGCAAATGCAAACGTCCTGCACGGTGTTGGCTGTAAGCACAACCCCCACCTGTGGACGTCGGGCCTCATACCACTCAATGGAGTCTGTTTCTGACCGTTTGAGCAGACACATGCACATTTGTGGCCTGCTGGAGGTCATTTTGCAGGGCTCTGGCAGTGCACCTCCTTGCACAAAGGCGGAGGGCGGTCCTGCTGCTGGTTGTTGCCCTCCTACGGCCTCCTCCACGTCTCCTGATGTACTGGCCTGTCTCCTGGTAGCGCCTCCATGCTCTGGACACTACGCTGACAGACACAGCAAACCTTTTTGCCACAGCTCGCATTGATGTGCCATCCTGGATGAACTGCACTACCTGAGCCACTTGTGTGGGTCGTAGACTCCGCTCATGCTACCACTAGAGTGAGAGCACCGCCAGCATTCAAAAGTGACCAAAACATCAGCCAGGAAGCATAGGAACTGAGAAGTGGTCTGTGGTCACCACCTGCAGAATCACTCCTTTTTTGGGGGTGTCTTGCTAATTGCCTATAATTTCCACCTTTTGTCTATTCCATTTGCACAACAGCATGTGAAATTTATTGTCAATCAGTGTTGCTTCCTAAGTGGACAGTTTGATTTCACAGAAGTGTGATTGACTTGGAGTTACATTGTGTTGTTTAAGTGTTCCTTTATTTTTTTGAGCAGTGTATAAGTGGGGAGAACAAAGTATTTGATACACTGACAATTTTGCAGGTTTTCCTACTTACAAAGCATGTAGAGGTCTGTACTTTTTTATCATAGGTACACTTCAACTGTGAGAGAAGGAATCTAAACAAAAATCCAGAAAAATCACATTGTATGATTTTTAATTAATTAATTTGCATTTTATTGCATGACATAAGTATTTGATACATCAGAAAAGCAGAACTGAATATTTGGTACAGAAACCTTAGTTTGCAATTACAGAGATCATACGTTTCCTGTAGTTCTTGACCAGGTTTGCAACACTGCAGCAGGGATTTTGGCCCACTCCTCCATACAGACCTTCTCCAGATCCTTCAGTTTCGGGGCTGCGCTGGGCAATACGGACTTTCGCTCCCTCCAAAGATTTCTATTGGGTTCAGGTCTGGAGACTGGCTAGGCCACTCCAGGACCTTGAGATGCTTCTTACGGAGCCACTCCTTAGTTGCCCTGGCTGTGTGTTTCGGGTCGTTGTCATGCTGGAAGACCCAGCCACGACCCATCTTCAATGCTCTTACTGAGGGAAGGAGGTTGTTGGTCAAGATCTCGCGATACATGGCCATCCATCCTCCCTTCAATACGTGCAGTCGTCCTGTCCCTTTGCAGAAAAGCATCCCCAAAGAATGATGTTTCCACCTCCATGCTTCACGGTTGGGATGGTGTTCTTGGGGTTGTACTCATCCTTCTATTCCTCCAAACACGGCGAGTGGAGTTTAGAGCAAAAGCTCTATTTTTGTCTCATCAGACCACATGACCTTCTCCCATTCCTCCTCTGGATCATCCAGATGGTCATTGGCAAACTTCAGACGGCCTGGACATGCGTTGGCTTGAGCAGGGGGACCTTGCGTGCGCTGCAGGATTTTAATCCATGACGGCGTAGTGTGTTACTAATGGTTTCTTTGAGACTGTGGTCCCATCTCTCTTCAGGTCATTGACCAGGTCCTGCCGTGTAGTTCTGGGCTGATCCCTCACATTCCTCATGATCATTGATGCCCCACGAGGTGAGATCTTGCATGGAGCCCCAGACCAGAGGGTGATTGACCGTCATCTTGAACTTCTTCCATTTTCTAATAATTGTGCCAACAGTTGTTGCCTTCTCACCAAGCTGCTGGCTATTGTCCTGTAGCCATCCCAGCCTTGTACAGGTCTACAATTTATCCCTGATGTCCTTACACAGCTCTCTGGTCTTGGCCATTGTGGAGAGTTGGAGTCTGTTTGATTGAGTGTGGGACAGGTGTCTTTTATACAGGTAACGAGTTCAAACAGGTGCAGTTAATACAGGTAATGAGTGGAGAACAGGAGGGCTTCTTAAAGAAAAACTAACAGGTCTGTGAGAGCCGGAATTCTTACTGGTTGGTAGGTGATCAAATACTTATGTCATGCAATAAAATGCAAATTAATTACTTAAAAATCATACAATGTGATTTTCTGGATTTTTGTTTTAGATTCCGTCTCTCACAGTTGAAGTGTACACTATGATAAAAATGACAGACCTCTACATGCTTTGTAAGTAGCGAAAACTGC
>NC_036842.1:44567360-44622994 GCF_002910315.2 Salvelinus sp. IW2-2015 | reverse complement strand
TTTGTGATAATGGGCCTCTGTACGCCTATGTAGATACTCCACAAAAAATCTGTCGGTTCCAGCTACAATAGTCATTTACAACATTAACAGATGCTACACTGTATTTCTGATCAATTTTATGTTATTTTAATGGACAAAAAAATAGATTTTCTTTAAAAAACAAGACATTTATAAGTGACCCCAAACTTTTGAACAGTAGTTGTATATATATACACTGCTCAAAAAAATAAAGGGAACACTTAAACAACACAATGTAACTCCAAGTCAATCACACTTCTGTGAAATCAAACTGTCCACTTAGGAAGCAACACTGATTGACAAAAATTCACATGCTGTTGTGCAAATGGAATAGACAAAAGGGGGAATTATAGGCAATTAGCAAGACACCCCCAAAAAAGGAGTGATTCTGCAGGTGGTGACCACAGACCACTTCTCAGTTCCTATGCTTCCTGGCTGATGTTTTTGTCACTTTTGAATGCTGGCGGTGCTCTCACTCTAGTGGTAGCATGAGACGGAGTCTACGACCCACACAAGTGGCTCAGGTAGTGCAGTTCATCCAGGATGGCACATCAATGCGAGCTGTGGCAAAAAGGTTTGCTGTGTCTGTCAGCGTAGTGTCCAGAGCATGGAGGCGCTACCAGGAGACAGCCAGTACCAAAATCGGCAGTGTATCAAATACTTGTTCTCCCCACTGTATATATATATATATATATATATATATGTATGTGTGTGTGTGTGTGTGTGTGTGTGTGTGTATTATAATCTGCACAACTGGATAACTATTGCATGTCACTGAAGGGTTCACTGGGGAATTCTGAAATCACACCAATCCATGTATGGGACTAAGCGTTATTTTCTGTTACTTTACGAGTAAAAAAACACATTCTACATTTTTATCCAGCTTTACCCACAAATGCTAATTTGATTTGCAGCAAATATTTATCCTTCGGATCCTGATTGTTCTCTGTTGGTCCATACCAGAGTGGAGAGTATGGTAAGTGAGAACCGTATGTCAAACTTCAAACATATCAAACTACTTTTTTAAGGAAAGTTTTACTTGCAATTGCTTTGATATGTGGTTGTCTTACCTGCTTCCGTTGAATGCACTGACTGTAACTCACTCTGAATAAGAGAGTCGGTTAAATTACTTAAATGTAAATCTAGAAGGGCATATTGAAAAATATTGGGAAAAGTAAGAAGTGCGTGTATCACATTACAAACAAATTGACCTACAGTAAGTGAGAAGGGTGTGCTTCACATTGCAAAAAGGCCACATCCAAAACAGATGAGTGAGGAAACTAATCAATTAAAGAGAAAATGCAGAAAAGTAGCGCAGAAGTGGAGAAAGTCAAAGTTGCAGGTCTATTATGATATCTGAGAGAGCAACTTGGCATATATAACAAGGCAATTAAAAATGCCAGACGGCCTATTTTTTCTAACTTGATCACTAATAATCAGAATACTTTGAGGGTGCTCAATCCTGCCCCTGCAAACCTATGTAAACTTTCCTCCACGTCTAAATGTGATGAGTTTGCGGCATTTTTCAGAGATAAGATAATCAACATTAGGCTGTGTATCAGTCAAGCAAGACCTGATGAGAAGTTTGATGATATGTGCCCTAGCCTGTCATGCAAAGCCACTGTGGATTTATTTTCCCTGGTTGACACAGACATGGTCAGGAAAGTGATATCACAACTTAAGCCTTCTACCTGCCTTCTTGATCCTATCCCKACCACCTTCTTCAAAACAGTTTTTAATGGCACATCTGAAGAAGTGCAAGCTATTGTTAAATCATTCCCTGTTCACAGGCACTTTCCCCACTGCACTAAACTGCTATGGTGAAACCCCTTCTGAGGAAAAGTTATGTAGATTCTTCAGCTCTTAGCAATTTTCAGCCATTCTTCAACCTTCGATGCTTAAGCAAAAATCTGGAGAAATTGGTGGTCAAAAAGCTAAATGAATTGTTAAGTGCAAACTGTATTTCTGAAAAATTCCAATCTGTTTTTCGGGCCCACCACAGCACAGAGACAGCCTTAGTTAAAGTGGTAAATTATCTTAGAGCCAACACAGATGCCAAACAGCTCTCTGTCCTTGTTCTTTTGGATTTAACCTTTTCACATGTGAGTTCCAAATATCTCTAACGGTCACCCCAGCGTGAGTTGTTTTATGCACGTGATGTCAGAATGCACTCACTGTTCCAACATGTGACTGTTAGGCAACTGGACAGTTAACATGTGCTGCCTGCTAATTATCTATAGGCTATGTTTCAACTTGTCAATTTCAAATGATTGTCAAACAGGTTGTATTTTCTAACAACACTTTGATTTGAGGTGTGTTGCACCTCCTCATTAATTCACATAGAACTAGCCCATTTCAGCGTTGCGGACAATTTATGTTTGTGAATAAAGGGAAGTGAATGATCGTAGCCGACACACCCCCTCCAACATGCATACTGCAAACAAACCAAACTCATCTTGTCTCCTCTTATTATCTTTGGGTGACGGTATAAAACCAACATGGCAGCACGCGCAAACTACCCATCGTCGGATTACTTTCAATTTCTAGAAAGGGTTTTACTCAATTATTTCGATCAATGTTGAGCTAACACGTGATGTGATTAATTATAAATAATAATTACTATTAGCTAATTCATATTGTGTTTTCTGTCAGCCTAGAGTTATCTAAATATGACCGCTTGTGTTACGTCAATATTTCCTCAGTTAGCGCTAGGACTAATGTACAGTATCTACATTTTCTGGTTTGGATAATTGTGAATGCTGTTGCTACTTCTGTGAATGTCTGAACATTGCATCCAAAAATAAACTGCTCACATTCAGAACATAACTTTGTACGGACTGTGTTTGTGCAAAATGTTTCTGTGATAAAAAACAGTGTGGCTAGCTCAAATGCTGACTCTTGCGTCAATCGAAACTGGAACGTTCTAAATAAGCATTCTAATCAAACCAGTTTGAGTTTACGCTGCAGGGACCACTGTAGAATGATCACACCCGTTTGTTGGTACGTATGAAAAGGTTAAGTGCTGCATTTGACACTGTTGACCATGATGTCCTTCTGGACAGACTGGAAAGGTGGGTTGGACTCTCAGGTCCAGTTCTAAATTGMTTTAAGACTTATTTAACCAGTCAAGAGTTTGTCACCCTTGGTGAACATAACTCAGAGAAAATACATCCGTTCCACATGTTTCAATTTTGGGTCCGGTACTGTTAAGTTTATATATGTTAGCCCTTGGCAGCGTGATCAGAAAGCACAGCATTGATTTTCACAACTTTACATTTGTGTCACCAGAGGATTTATCTCCACGGATAAATGATTAGATTGTATTAGTGATTTAAATACTTAGATGGCTTCCTCAAGCTAAATCAAGACAATAACGAGGTACTTATTGTTGGAGTCAAAGCATAGAGAGAGAATCTGGCCACACATTTTAATTCATGGGTAATAAAGATAAACACCAGGTAAAAAACCACGGTGATATTTTAGATTCTAACGCAATTTCGAGTCACATATTAGGAATGTGACCAAAATAGCTTTTTTTATTATCTGAGGAACATTGCTAAGGTGCAGCCGTTTCTCTCTCAGGCTGATACTGTCACACCCTGATCTATTTCTCCTGTCTTTGTGCTTGTCTCCACCCCCCACCAGGTGTCTCCCATCTCCCCCCATTATCCCCTGTGTATTTATACCTGCATTTTCTGTTTGTCTGTTGACAGTTTGTCTTGTCCCGTTAAGTCCTACCAGCATGTTCCCGTGTTTCCTGTGCTGGGAGAACGCCATGACCATGCATTTGATACATTGCTGAAAAAATTCCCCAAATTCCCAACTAGGCAGCAAGCAACAAAAGTAATCTCCCAGACTCTAAGCAACCCCGCCACCAGCGGCACTTCTTCCCAGCTTATCCCGGTGCTCCAAGAACCTTGCTCACGTCCTCCTCCGGAGCTCTACGCTGTAGATTCTGGAACCTGTCGGGCGTATCTCTCCCAGTGTGCCCTCGTCTTCGAGCTGCAGCTTTCTTCGTTCCCCTCGGACCACTCGAAGATAGCGTATTTGATAACGTTGATCCACGGAGGACACTCACCTGGGCTACGGCGGTGTGAGAGCAACAGTCCACCGTTTGCCTCAGTCTGGAGGGGTTTGTGGCGGATGTACGTAAAGTGTAAGATTCTRCGTTGTCCGGGAGAAAGGCTGCTCGTAAGCTGCTCCAACTACGTCTAGACTCCCGTAGTGTGGCAGACGATGCAGTGGAATTTCGCACGTTGGTGGCTGAGAGTGCCTGGAACCTGGAAGCCCTGTTCGAAGCGTTCCTTCACGGATTATGGAAGACGATTAAAGATGAGCTCGCAGCCCGGGAGCTGCGCAAGGACCTCGACTCTCTCACAGCCTTGACCATCCGGATTGATGGGCGGCTACGGGAACATAGGAGGGAGAGGGAGACTGTTCCCTGTCGCCCACGCTTGTCCCTGATTTCCACCTCGCATCCAAGAAATCCCGGAAATCCCAGAAGTCTCACTTTCCGAGTGAATCCGATGTCACCCGAGTTCTCTCGGAAAACACCAAGGGCTGTCGACTCGTCTCCTCCAGAGCCCAAGCTACTGCGAAGGGCCAGATTGTCTCCAGATGAAAGTTTATGCAGGTTGAGCACCAGGAGCTGTCTGTATTGCGGGACTACAGGACATTATATGTCCACCTGTCCATTAAGAATACCAGGCTCATCAGTAGGTATGAGTACTCTGGTAAGCCGTACYGGAATTTTCCAGTCTCCAATTACTCATARCCCTCTCCATTCCACCCTGTTGTGGGATGACCAGGCCAAATCTCTCCGGGTGCTCATTGACTCTGGGGCCGACGAGAGCATTATTGATGCTACCTTGGTGTCGGAAATGGGAATCTCCACTCTACCCCTCTCCATTCCCATGGACGTCAGAGCGCTGTATGGGTGCTCTACTGGCAGAGTCACCCGCAATATGGTTCCTATCAACCTGCTAATATTAGGAAATCACAGTGTATGAAGTTCCTGCTCACAGAATCTCCATGTACCCATGGTTTTTGGGTATTCATGGCTCCAGAAGCACAATCCCCTGATTGACTGGACTACTGATTCTATCGTGAGTTGGAGCCCATTCTGCCATGGGCAGTGTCTTAAGTCGTCACAGCCTAACCCGGGACGTCTTCCTGCAGGCTTTGGAGAAGCCTTGGATCTCTCCGCCATTCCCGCAGAGTACCTGGACCTCCYTGAGGTCTTCAACAAGGCCCGCTCTACGTTTCTCCCTCCGCATTGACCCTACAACTGCGCCAATGACCTTCTCCCAGGCACTACACCACCTCTGGGGTGGTTTTACTCCCTGTCGGGTCCGGAGACCAAGGCTATGGAGGAGTACATTGAGGACTCTCTCGCTGCAGGGAGTATTCGTCCATCAACCACTCCCGCCGGCGCAGGGTGCTTCTTTGTGGAGAAGAAGGACAAAACCCTGCACCCGTGTATTGACTACCYGGGCCTTAATGACATCACGGTTAAAAACTGTTACCCTCTACCATTCATCTCCTCGGCTTTCAAACCTCTTCAAGGAGCGACCATCTTCTCAAAGTTGGACCTTCGGAACGCCTACCATCTGGTTCGGATAGGGGAAGGAGACGAGTGGAAGACAGCCTGTAACATGGCTAGCGGACACAYTGAGWACTTGGTTATGCCATTCGGATTGACCAACGCTCCRGCTGTGTTCCAGGCCCTGGTCAACGATGTGCTCCGGGACATACTGAACCGGTTCATGTTTGTCTCCCTCAACGACATCCTTGTCTTTTCCCGTTATCATGACTGTCKTGTGAGGATCACAAGGGTTCAGATCAGCTTGGCAATCGTTGACAATAACCAGACCTTCTCTCACCCACAGAGAGGGGAGGAGGGAACTGGGCCGATTTGACCTCTCACACCCTGTCATAAATTATAGGAGAAGAGGACTCTCTTTTCCCCTCCAGTATTAACCRAAGAAATGTCTTTGTTAACTTCTTATGGCTGGGGGGCAGTATTGAGTAGCTTGGATGAATAAGGTGCCCAGAGTAAACTGCCTGCTACTCAGGCCCAGAAGCTAAGATATGCATATTATTAGTCGATGAGTTGAAAAACTACAAACCTCATATTTCCCACTTCCTGGTTGGATTTTTTCTCAGGTTTCTGCCTGCCATATGTGTTCTGTTATACTCACAGAAATCATTCAAACAGTTTTAGAAACTTCAGAGTGTTTTCTATCCAAATATACTAATAATATATATATATTAGCAACTGGGACTGAGGAGCATGCAGTTTATTCTGGGCACCTCTGGGCACCTATTCATCCAAGCTAATCAATACTGCCCCGCAGCCATAAGAGGTTAAAGATCCATTTCTCCTTAACAGACAGTCTTCGCGCCAAAACTCTAACAGTTCAAAAGGCAAATACTGGAACAATATTTCTAACACAAGAGGTGGGGAAAGGTCGGAGAGGATCTATAGAAAACTAATGTCATATTGGTTTTTATTTTGTGATGTCATTAAAAAGGTTATAAAGGAAATACTGTAACTTGGAAAGTGTTTACACTACAGGTATGAGGTCTCCATCCTTAACGTTGTGTTTGAAATATAAAAAATGAGGAACACATTTTTTAAAGATATGAATGTGATATTAGGAAGCATAAGAGATAATAGTTTTACATAATTTTGTACATGTAAGTAGCCACCCCCTGAGTGAGGTCAGAGAGTTGGTTGGCGCCCCCCCTTTGGTTGTGCCGTGGCGGAGATCTTTGTGGGCTATACTCGGCCTTGTCTCAGGYTGGTAAGTTGGTGGTTGAAGATATCCCTCTAGTGGTATGGGGGCTGTGCTTTGGCAAAGTGGGTGGGGTTATATCCTGCCTGTTTGGCCCTGTCCAGGTAGTATTGTCGGACGGTGCTACAGTGTCTCCTGACGCCTCCTGTCTCAGCCTCTAGTATTTATGCTGCAGTAGTTTGTGTCGGGGGGCTAGGGTCAGTCTGTTAAATCTGGAGCATTTCTCCTGTCTTATCTGGTGTCCTGTGTACATTTAAGTATGCTCTCTCTAATTCTCTTTCTCTCTTTCCTCTCTTTTCTTCTTCTCTTTTCTTTTCTTCTTCCTTTCTTTCTTTCTTTCTCTCTCAGAGGACCTGAGCCCTAGGACCATGCCTCAGGACACCTGGCCTGATGACTCCTTGCTGTCCCCAGTCACCTGGTCGTGCTGCTGCTCCAGTTTCAACTGTTCTGCCTGCGGCTATGGAACCCTGACCTGTTCACCAGAGTGCTACCTTGTCCCAGACCTGCTGTTTTCAACTTTCTAGAGACCGCAGGAGCGGTAGAGATACTCTCATGATCGGCTATGAGAAGCCAACTGACATTTACTCCTGAGGTGCTGGCCTGTTGCACCCTCTACAACCACTGTGATTATTATTATTTGACCTGCTGTTAATTTATGAACATTTAAACATCTTGGCTATGTTCTTTATAATCTCCACCGGCACAGCCAGAAGAGGATGGTCACCCCTCATAGCCTGGTTCCTCCATATGTTTTCTTCCTAGGTTCTGCCTTTCTAGGGAGTTTTTCCTAGCCACCGTGCTTCTACATCTGCATTGCTTGCTGTTTGGGTTTTAGGCTGGGTTTCTGTACAGCACTTTGTGACATCAGCTGATGTAAGAAGGGCTTTATAAATACATTTGATTGAAATTTGATTGTTGTGTCAGTAGTTGTGTGGTCAGTAGTTGTGTGGTTCAATAGTTTTGTGTGGTTCAATAGTTTTGTGTAGTTCAGTAGGTTTGCGGTTCAGTATTGTTGTGGTTCAGTCGTTGTGTGGTCAGTAGTTGTGTGGTTCAGTAGTTTTGTGGTTTGGTCAGTAGTTGTGGTCAGTATTTGGGTGGTTCTGATGCTACTTTCTGGCCCTACAGTATGGACATGGTCAGTAGTTGTGTTGTTCAGTAGTTTGTGGTTGTGGGCAGTAGTTGTGTGGTTCAGTAGTTGTGTGTTTTGTGTTCAGTAGTTGTGTGGTCAGTAGTTGTGTGGTTCAGTAGTAGTGTGGTTGTTCAGTAGTTGTGTGGTCAGTAGTGGTGTGTGTTCTATTGTTATGGTTTGTTCATAGTTTGGGTCAGTGTTGTGTGGTTCAGTAGTTGTGTGGTTTTGTTCAGCTAGTTGTGTGGTTTAGGTTCAAGTTTGTGTGGTGTTGGGCAGTAGTTGTGTGTTCAGTAGTTGTGTGGTTTGATTCGTGGTTGTTGGTTTTGTCAGTATTGTGGGTCAGTATTGTGTGGTCAGTAGTTGTGTGGTTCAGTATTGTGTGTTTTGTTCGTGTGTTGAGTGTTCAGGTAGTATGGGGTGGCGATAGTTGGTGGTCAGTAGTTGTGTGGTCTTTGTTCGTATTTGTGGTCAGTAGTTGTTGGTTCGTAGTTTGGTTTTGTCAGTAGTTTGGTCAGATCTGGGTGTTCTGAATGCTACTTTTCTGGGCCCTACAGTATGGACATGGTCAGTAGTTGTGTTGTTCAGGTAGTTTGTGGTTGTGGCAGTAGTTGTGTGGTTCATAGTGTTGTTGGGTTTTGTTCGTAGTGTGTGGTCAGTAGTTGTGGTCAGTAGTTGTGGTTTTGTTCAGTAGTTGTGTGGCATAGTTGTTGTGGTTTCGTATTGTGTTTTTGTTCAGTAGTGTGTGTTCGTAGTTGTGTGGTTCAGTAGTTGTGTGGTTTTGTTCAGTAGTTGTTGGGGTTTTGTTCAGTAGTGTGTGGTTGTGGGCAGTAGTTGTGTGGTTCAGTGTTGTGTGGTTTTGTTCAGTGGTTGTGTGGTTTTGTTCAGTAGTTGTGTGGTCAGTAGTTGTGTGGTCAGTAGTTGTGTGGTTCAGTAGTGTGTGTGTTTTGTTCAGTAGTTTTTGGTCAGTAGTTGTGTGGTTCAGTAGTTGTGTGGTGTTGTCATAGTGTTGTGGTCAGTAGTTGTGTGTTCAGTAGTTGTGTGGTTTTGTTCAGTAGTTGTGTGGTTTTGTTCAGTAGTTGTGTGTTGTGGCAGTAGTTGTGTGGTTCGTAGTTGTGTGGTTTTGTTCAGTGGTTGTGTGTTTTGCAGTAGTTTGTGTGTCAGTAGTTGTGTGGTCAGTAGTTGTGTGGTTCAGTAGTTGTGTGGTTTTGTTCAGTGTTGTGGTGTTCAGTAGTTGTGTGGGTTGTGGCAGTAGTTGTGTGGTTCAGTAGTTGTGGGTTTTTCAGTAGTGTGTGTGTCAGTAGTTGTGTGGTCAGTAGTTGTGTGGTTTTGTTCAGTAGTTGTGTGGTTCAGATAGTGTGTGGTTGTGGCAGTAGTTGTGTGTTGTGGCAGTAGTTGTTGTGGTTTGGGCAGTAGTTGTTGGTGGGGCAGTATTGTGTGGTTCAGTAGTTGTGTGTTTTGTTCATAGTTGTGGGGGTTCAGTAGTTGATGTGGTTGTGGCAGTAGTTTTGTGGTTGTTGGCAGTAGTTGTGTGGTTGGAGTGTAACTTTAAACCGTCCCTCGCCCCGACCGCGGCGAACCAGGGACCTTCTGCACACATCAACAACGGTCGCCCACGAAGCATCGTTACCCATCGCTCACAAAGGCACAGCCCTTGCAGAGCAAGGGAAACCCTACTTAAGTCTCAGAGCAGACGTAACTGATTGAAATGCTAGTAGCGCATACCGCTAACTACTAGCCATTTCACATCCGTTACACTCACCCCCCTTTCACCTCCTCCTTTTCCGCAGAACCAGTGATCCGGGTCAACGCATCAATGTAACAGTATAACTTTAAACCGTCCCCCGCCCCGACACGGGCGCGAACCAGGGACCCTGCCACATCGACAACTACCCACGAAGCGTCGTACCCATCGCGCCACAAAAGCCGCGGCCTTGCAGAGCAGGGTAAACTACTAATACTTTCAGAGCAAGTGACGCAACTGATTGAAACGCTACTACGCGTACCCGCTAACTACTGCCATTCACATCCGTTTACACTCACCCCCCTTTCAACTCCTCCTTTTCCGCAGCAACAGTGATCCGGGTCAACAGCATCAATGTAAAAGTTAACGTTACGTCGTCCCTCGCCCGACACGGGCGCGAACCAGGACCCTCTGCACACATCAACAACGTACGCCACGAGCATCGTTACCATCGTCCACAAAGGCCGCGGCCCTTGCAGAGCAAGGGGAAAACCCTACTTAAGTCTCAGAGCAAGTGAGTAACTGATTGAATGCTAGTGCGCACCGCTAACTAGTAGCCATTTCATCCGTTAATGAGCAGTAAGTTGTGTGGTGTGAGCAGTAGTTGTGTGTTGTGAGCAGTAGTTGTGTGGTGGGCAGTATTGTGTGTTGTGAGCAGTAGTGTGTTATGGGCAGTGTGGTTGTGTGAGCAGTAGTGTGGTTGTGAGCAGTATGGGTTGCGTAGTGTGTGTGGGCAGTAGTTGTGTTGGTGCAGTAGTGTTGGTTTGTGACAGTAGTTGTGATGGTTGTGGTGGTGAGCAGTAGTTCTGTATTTAAGTAGTTTTGTGGTCAGTATTTGTGTGGTTCAGCAGTTGCGTTGTTCAGCAGTTGCGTGGTTATTGTCAGTATACAAGAACACCATTCCAGACCYGTCTGCCTGTTTTACAGTTTGAATTGCTCTTCTAGCTAAAATGGTTGAAGACTTTGTAGTGACCAGAATTTTCCTATTCTAGTCTTTGGCTCCTGAAATGCATTGGGATTCATYSAAATATCGTAGTAGTGTGAAAAGTATTATTAGTAGTATCAAAAAACATTGAAGCACACTGACCAGTGGTATTCCGTACATTTGACYGTTGTTTTGGTGTTGGTAACRTTTGCGGTTTTGACCGCAGAATAATATTATTATGAAGTATGAACAGTTCATAATGTTGTGCTTTMCTTTAAGCAAGCACACCTAATTATTACAGGCCACTAATTCAGCTGACTGGCAAGGTGAGCATCAACAAGCCCAAGTTGGAGATGTGCTGCCACAAGTAGGATCAAAACTGGTGGCTGACTTGTTGGTGGCCCTTCTGCCGAGAGCTGTGCTGGCGAGCAGCAACCAACCATTCAGCATAAGGAAATGTGCGCAAGGAGAAGCTGGACGATTACATTGTGGAGGCCGTCCCCGATAACATTTTCATTCATTTTACCTCATGTTACCAGTTTCATATACAGCGTCTATATGCGTTCTCATTGTGCTGGAAGATTATTGGAAAGTCTGGTAATAACTTTGTTTGAACAGATCCCTACTCATCAGCCACTATTAATGGTCATAAATGTTCTTTTTTCTTCTCTCTTTTATCTCTATCTCTAGCCTATCATTTTCTTTTTATCCTTCTGTTCACTTTTTCTCAACATTTCTATCTTTTCCCCTTGCGCTCTTCTCTGTCTTTATCCTCTCCCTTTCCCCTCTGTCCTACTTTCTGTCCATCCATTTTCTCTCTTTCTATATTTTTTCTCTGTCTTTATCCTCTCACTTTCCCCTCTGTCCCACTTTCTGTCCATCCATTTTCTCTCTATCTTTTTTCTCTCTCTTTTTCATCCTCTTTTTGTATTGTTTCTCTTCTCTCGCTCTACCTTTCTCTCTATCCTTTCTTCATCTCTCTTTCCCCTCTACCTCCATTCTCTTTATCCCATTTCTAACTTTCTCTATTCTCTCGCATTCTCTTTTTCTCATTTTATCCCCATTCCTTTGGCAATTCCACACCTTTTATCAGGGAATATACCTTTTCCATTTTTTTTATATTTTTTTTCATATGCACGGCGGATTTTGATTACGTTTTTGGGGTATGTTTTGTGTGCGCACATGCTCGCTTAAGTTTGTGTGATTCTTGAGATTGTTGAAGCTCGAGCTTTTTATTGATCTCATTCAAGGTTGCATTATGTCAGTACCATAAAGCATGATGTTTTTGGTCACTTCAACCCAAAAAGGGTGGTACAAAGACCATAGTATCATGGTAATAATACATTGTAAACAACTACCATGKTTTCCTGTTTACATGCTGCTAGTACTAAACCAAATATAGTCACTCCACCTGTGGTAGTACAATCAACAAAATTCATGGCAGGAACATACTATGGCATTTGCACCATGAACAATATGAAAGGTCCATGGTATTTTTTCCCCATTGTACTACCATGGTACATCTTCGTAAGGGCTGTCTAGTTCTCAACCGTACATCCCGCACACACATTAGGTTGTGCTTTAGCATCAGTTTGAGAGGCTCACAGATCAATGCTAAACTTATCAATTGCCTATAATAAAATTGTTGAATTGTGCTGCGTAGGCCTCTAATTTGACATCTACAAAAGACTGTTGGGTGAGATGAAGGTGTTTTTGTTGAGCTGCAAGAAAACAGTGTCTTAGTCATTTAACTGGAGGGGTTAGTTAGCTTGACAGGGGTATCCCTTGGCAACAACAACATGTGGAAGACAGCCTTTTGCTAAGAGATTTCTTCAACCAGAAAAGTGGACCCCCCCTTCCTTCCTCCAAAGGAGATTATAGCTCACAAATGCAGGTACTCTCACTCTATCCATTAGTTTACATGTTCCGAGTTGTCCTAATCAGAAAAAGACCCCCCCCCCCCCCCTCAAAAACATTATGAACTTTGCGAAATAGTTCAGGCAGAAACGTTTGTTGAGGTTCCGTAAATATCCATCAGGCCTGCCCTATGACATTCCCTAGCCTAGCTTGACTAGTCAGTCAGTGATAGCAGACCTTATTTCCATGAGAATGGCGAGGGGCAGGGAAAGGGTTAAGCCTGGACTGTGGGATAAGGAAGAATAGACATTCAATGCAACGCTAATTTTCTGCCCCGTGGGACACACCAAGAAAAGAGGACAAAGCCCAGCATAAGACATGCTGAGAACCACGGTATACTGTGTGCACCTGCATGCTCTAAAAGCAGTGAGGGAACAATGAGATTTACCGAAACGGGCAATTATGCTCTGAAGTCCACTCTCCTTTTCTGTTGGGAAAGAAGCGGGCAAAGGTCTGGAGAAAGCGAGATATTATCGGTGGATGTAGACCTACATAGGACTTTTACTTATACCAGATTTTCTCAAGCTACAAATAAAATAAATAAAAAATGTATCTGAAAATCTATCTCAATGTTAATCCTAAAGCTTAGCTACATTTGATGTAAATGGTGTTTGTTTAGGAATTTATCATAGAAAAATTGTGACGGTAGAAAATAGAAAAATTATAAAACAAATCTTTATTTCTTTTATTTTTACATTATTATCGTCAAGTGACTTGAAATAACAATGCCCTTACTATAAGGGCATTAATAAAAACATTTCAATACATTTCAAAACTCTAAATAAGGCCTGAACCTTAGAAAAGCAGCATTGATTTAAACTAAACAATAACCAAATCCTCAAACATTTGTTCAGTTTTGTTTCAAAAAGTTGTGAAATAAAAACCAACTGCTGTTAACTTGAATATAAATCAAAGTGTGTCGACCCATTTAGATGTACATTCGTTTTTCTGAACAGACAGAATTGGCAGTCTGAGGGAAAAACTTGGGATTGTCAGCGTCGAAACCATTTTGTTCAGAATTCATGAAAATAAAGTCCAGTTCAACTTTTTGAGATCCCATTGCAGTCCTAAAAACTATTTTCATATGAGTGGGTTTAGAGAAAGGCCAGAATGGGACAATATCTGATGTTCGCAATAACTCATAACCATTGAGGCGTTCCAACTAAAATGTACACTGAAACCAATCAACCAATCAATGACATCATCTTGCCACAAAATAGTGTTTGTGTCAGTGACTGATCGCATCTTTGTATTAAAATGAAGTTTTTCTTTCTTCAGTCCCTACACAATGGAGAAAAAATCCCAGCAGATCAAGTGAGATCAGGTTGTGGGTAAGAGTGAATTCAAAGGTGGGTGAGTGGAGCTGACCCTCCCAGGTAATGCTGCTGGATGTTAGCTGCGGATGCAGAGTACCCCCTCTGGGCATCTGAGGCATCCCCCCCAGGCATGTACATGCTGATCATGTCTCTGAGATGGTCCCCCTGGACCTGGAGACCACGCTGGGCCTGGTGGTGGTTGTGGGTCCCCGTTGGGGAGGGGGACATGCTGTGGCCATCAGACTGCTGCTTCACCATAGACATCACTGGGCTGACCTGCTGGGTGCTGCTGCTGTAGGACATGGGGCTGGATGACAGAGATTGGAGAGTGAGTTACAAATCAAGTGAGGCAAATAAATGAGAGGAACTATTGGACTTGAAAAAGTCACAAAATAACAGAAAACAAACCTAAAACCTACATTAACAAGGTGAGAATAGGCTACCAGCATCCTTAAAACGACCTGGCCATTGGTTTGGTTGTTCCAACATCTCAATGACTGTTGATTAGCAACAGTTTAGGCATATAACTCCCATTGGAAAGGAAATATAGCTGAATACACAGCAATTCCATTCACTGACAAAAGGAAACCATCTAAATTCACCTGTATGCGTTGGCACCATTCATGTAGGCCTGGGCCTGGGCCACGCTGGACTGATACTGAAGTGCTGACAGGTCATAGCGGTGAAGTTGCTGGCTGTAGCCGAGGGCCTCGCTCTGCATCGCCGCGGTGTAGCCCCCGGTGTGGCCCCAGCCATAACTGTCGATTCTGGGGTTTCCAACTTGTCCCTGAGCCGTGGACGCACCCAGCAGGTGGTTACCAGCCGACATCTGATACTGCGCGGCTAGAGTATTGTTCTTCGGCATTAGTTTGGTTTTACGACGGGGTTTGTATTTATAGTCTGGATAATCCTTCATGTGCACCGCGCGGAGGCGCTTGGCCTCGTCAATGAAGGGCCTTTTCTCTGCGTCTGTCAGAGATTTCCACGCGACACCCAGTCTTTTGGATATCTCAGAATTGTGCATTTTGGGATTCTCCTGAGCCATTTTCCGTCGCTCGCCGCGAGACCATACCATGAAGGCATTCATGGGCCGCTTGACTTTGTCCATCGGGTCAGGTTGGATTGCCGGTGGTTTGGATCCTGTGTGGCCGCCCCCGTGCCCCCCTCCTCCATTCGCAGGTGGCATCCCTGTTCCAAGATGATGCGAGGGACCAGAGGACTTGAGTTGGTGCTCCATAATGTTATACATATTTACCATAAACGAAATATACAATTTGTGAACAAAGTTTTAAAATTACGCCTGCTGTCCTCGCAGTGGTTGACCAACCTTCCTTGGTAATAAAAATAAAAAAAAGTCGGAGAAAATGTCAACCAAGCATCCCAAGCATTAGTTGAAGACAATACAATTAAAAATGTCAGAGATGTAAATAAAGTCGTAGCGAAAACATCCTGCTACCAACTCACTATTCAGATGCAGACCTTTCAGGCTACTCTGAGAATTGAGATCTTGAGATACTGCTGTAGAGTTCCTTCTTGAAATAACTCCCTATCCCACTGGTAGCTGGTGATTATAAAACTTCTTCACAAGCAAATCTGCTCCTAACTTCCCTCCCTCCAGCCCACTCATTTACATCACTATAGAAGGGGTGCGGTGAATTTGGAATGCACTTGAGTGAATATGAAAAGAGGAGGAATCGCTGAGGGAGGGAAGGAGGGGGGGTCCCTTCACCCCCCCGCCCCCCTCTCTTTCCAATAGCAAAGACAAACTTTAGTTTGTTACATGTATATATAGTTCATGTTTATTTCATATAAATAATACTTTTGTTTCAGGCTTCTTTCCATAACATTGGCCACCACAGAGACATGTTTTAGGCAAGGGAGGTAGGAAGGAAGGATGCGGTAGGAAGGAAGGATCACCCAAGTCTCTCTCCAATAAAAACTTTGAAACTATTTTAAATGTTCAGATTCATCATTTTTATTTACTGAAGACATAGAAACATTATGTTTGAGATTTTTCTGGGGCCTAATATTGACCGCCACACTAATGACACTTGTTGACAATAATCCCAAGTTTAGGCTTTAAAAATAAATGTCATATAAGAATGAAATCCGTAGTGTATTTGAATGACCTAATATATGACAATATACATTCCATTGCATTCTATTGTCGAGTGCCTGGTAGACCTATGTTTTCAGAGAGAAAGGATGTCAACAAAACAGGATCCATTTCCCAATGTAGCCCATGATCCATGCCCCCTCTATCCAGTAGCAGCTCCCTGCTGTTCTGAAATAAGGCTAGGTGGGATATTACTAGTAGCTACCCATTGACACCCTTTTCTAGTTTCTATTGGTCATCACTTTACACCTCCATTGTTGGTTAGGTGTTCACCCATAGCCATCCATCAGTAAATAGCTAATTCATTATGCTTTGCAGGATCATGCTAAGAGTCAGTGCTTGAGTTGGGCCAGTGCCCAAAGGTGTACCGGCGACTCTTATAGAATATAGGCAATGCAATGTGATGAGTACGGACACCTGAATAATAAGACTACTGGGCCGGCATCATAAATGAGTCCTAACTGGCACCTATTTCAGTTCACTTCAAACGGAATTGAGTGGTATAAGCAAGTAGGTTGATTACAATAGCTAAAAATAGACCACAATGTGCACAATAATCCCAGTCCCCCTCAGCTTCAGGGAAATGTGGTTGGTTGAGAGGTCAATCTGTTGATTTGGACTTGTCTAAAAGTCCACAATAATATACACATTATTTTCCTAGCCACCGTGCTTTTACATCTGCATTGCTTGCTGTTTGGGGTTTTAGGCTGGGTTTCTGTATAACACTTTGTGACATCAGCTGATGTAAAAAGGGCTTTATAAATCAATTTGATTGATTTTGGAATAGGAATAGTTCCAATCGCCACAGTAATACAGCCATTATGCAACTTATCTGGACTGATTCCAATGACCAAGACAATACAGCCATTATCCAATTCATTTGACTTTATTTGTACTTATGGAGTGAGTGTCCGTCTCCTATTGTGCCAGGGTCATTCTTATTGTGAGCATAACATAGGGGAAGTAGAGGAAACACATTTATGTCTCCTGGTGTTGTGATGGTGACAATCAATTCAGCATCAAAGTGGACAAATAAAAGACAGACAGGGAGGTTTGAAAGCCTCAAGCATTAAATACATAAGGAAAAAAAATGATTGGCAATGACAGATTTGAGGCAATGAGGCAAAGGAAAATGAAGTGACGAGGTTGAGGAGAAGAAAGAGGGAAGAAAGAGAGGGAGGCAAAAAAAACAGAGTTGCACAAAGAAAGGGTTGGTGATGGGGGGTTGGTGGCTAGGAGAGAAAGTCCTCAGAGACAAGCAGATTGAAAGCCGCTCTATTCATCGCTCTCTCCTCCGGCTCTTCTCATGTAAATAGCCCTGCGGTCTCCCAGCTATCCGTCACAGGGCAGAGGAACCCAGGCAGTGCCCTTTACGAGCCTCCCGCACACACAATTGCCCTGCCAACAATTGGGGTGCCAGTGGGGGGTGGGCGGTCACGGTTGGGAGGCCAATCCTGGTGAGAGAAATACTGGAGGATGGATACCGGAGGGGAGAGAAATTAGAGGAATGGCCACCAACACTGAGCCCAGAGAAGCATACATTGGTTTAGGTTGGCTGTGTTTAATAACATAAGGAAATGTAATGAAATTACAAGAGAAACAGTGTGAGAAATTCAAGAGGCTGTTTGATGTCATTCTCAAGTGTAAAAAAGTTGAGGGTGACGATTTGTTTCTGATTGAGAAAAGAAATAGGACGTCGAGATGCATTTATTTCCTAATAACGTATTCCTTTAAGACCTATTGACACACAGAGATCTTTAGAGGGGGCTATAGCCTAAAGAGTAGTTATTTCAGGACACAGGAAAAGTAGCTGCTGCATGTGCAACAGCTAATGGGGATCCTAATAAACTAAACATAAAGACAATATAAATTACTGAAATGTACTCCAATAGCATATCTGAAAAACATGATTACATGGGATTATTTTTCACTTTGATCCACTTCATGCCTCCACAGTAACTAGTAAAACAATATAGACATTGTACAAAAACTGGTTGGTTTATCAATATGACACTTGAGTTCAAGACTTTGAGTTATCTTCTATCTCTTGTGGGTGCATTTAAACCAAAAGTGATCTGTATTTCTTAAAATCTAAATGTCAGAAGTATAGGATTGCTGAGTCAAGCAGCAGCACTGGATGGAAGGCACCCAAGACTGGAAAGTATTTGGAATCCATCTGGTGGTAGATAATGGTATAACAACCCAGTCATTATGTAATATATTCGTTTTTCCTCTGACAGGAAATGTCAAGCTGTAACTTTCTACTCCTAAAATGGGACTGGTCAAGCATAACCCATTTGCCAAACCTCAACAATACATGTTCAATTTACACAAAAGTTGTACTCTGTACTATGCTCAACTCTAACTCCAATCAACTGCAGATATCCAAAGTTGTTTCTCCAAGAAGCAGTCAGACGGTATTAAATCAAAGACATCCAGACTTACATAGAGCAGCATCCAATGTATAAAAGCTTACATTGTTCATGTTAAAACATATTGATACAAAATTCAGCTAGTCTACAACGTCAATGTTTAATTATGTTTGAGCAGCAGACAACTGTTTGCATGATAAAGTTGCTCACAGTATACATACATTGGTAAAGTATTCAGAACCCTTGACTTTTTCCACATTTTGTTATGTTACAGGCTCATTCTAAAATAGATAACATTTAATTTATCTACAAACAATACCCCATCATGACAAAGCAAAAACAGGTTTTTAGAAATMATTGCAAATGTATTAAAAATAAAAAAACAGAAACACCTTATTTACATAAGTATTCAGACTCTTTGCTATGAGACTCAAAATTGAGCTCAGGTACATCCTGTTTCCAATGATCATCCTTGAGATGTTTCTACAACTTGGTGTCCAGCTGTGGTAAATTCAATTGATTGGACATGATTTGGAAAGGCACACACCTGAGTGCATGTCAGAGTAAAAACCAAGCCATGAGATTGAAGGAATTGTACGTAGAGTTCCGAGAGAGGATTGTGTCGAGGTACAGATCTGGGGAAGGGTACCAAATCATTTCTACCCGCATTGAAGGTCCCCCAAAACATAGTGGCCTCCATCATTCTTAAATGGAAGAAGTTTGGAACCACCAAGACTCTTCCGAGAGCTGGCTACCTGACCAAACTGAACAATCAGGGGTCACTGGCTTACTGGTGCTCTTCCATGCCATCCCTAGGAGGGGTGCATCACTTGAGTGGGTTGAGTCACTGACGTGGTCTTCCTGTTAGGGTTGGCGCCCCCCCTTGGGTTGTGCCGTGGCGGAGATCTTTGTGGGCTATACTCGGCCTTGTCTCGGGATGGTAAGTTGGTGGTTGAAGATATCCCTCTAGTGGTGTGGGGGCTGTGCTTTGGCAAAGTGGGTGGGGTTATATCCTGCCTGTTTGGCCCTGTCCGGGGGTATCATCGGATGGGGCCACAATGTCTCCTGACCCCTCCTGTCTCAGCCTCCAGTATTTATGCTGCAGTAGTTTGTGTCGGGGGGCTAGGGTCAGTCTGTTATATCTGGAGTATTTCTCCTGTCTTATCCGGTGTCCTGTGTGAATTTAAGTATGCTCTCTAATTCTCTCTTTCTCTCTCAGAGGACCTGAGCCCTAGGACCATGCCTCAGGACTACCTGGCATGACTCCTTGCTGTCCCCAGTCCACCTGGCCGTGCTGCTGCTCCAGTTACAACTGTTCTGCCTGCTGCTATGGAACCCTGACCTGTTCACCGGACGTGCTACCTATCCCAGACCTGCTGTTTTCAACTCTCTAGAGACAGCAGGAGCGGTAGAGATACTCGGAATGATCGGCTATGAAAAGCCAACTGACATTTACTCCTGAGGTGCTGACTTGTTGCACCCTCGACAACTACTGTGATTATTATTATTTGACCATGCTGGTCATTTGTGAACATTTGAACATCTTGGCTATGTTCTGTTATAATCTCCACCCGGCACAGCCAGAAGAGGACTGGCCACCCTTCATAGCCTGGTTCCTCTCTAGGTTTCTTCCTAGGTTTTGGCCTTTCTAGGGAGTTTTTCCTAGCCACCATGCTTCTACACATGCATTGCTTGCTGTTTGGGGTTTTGGGCTGGGTTTCTGTACAGCACTTTGAGATATCAGCTTATGTATTGAAGGGCTATATAAATACATTTGATTTGAACAATCGGGGGAGAAGGGCCTTGGTCAGGGAGGTGACCAAGAACCCGATGGTCACTCTGACAGAGCTCCAGACTTCCTCTTTGGAAATGTTAGATCCTTCCAGAAGGACAACCATCTCTGCAGCACTCCACCAATCAGAACTTTATGGTAGTGGCCAGACAGAAGCCACTCTTCAGTAAAAGGCATGACAGCCCACTTGGAGTTGGCCAAAAGGCACCTAAAGAACTCAATGATTTTCTGGTCTGATGAAACCAAGATTGAACTTTTTGGCCTGAATGCTAAGCATCACYTCTGGAGGAAACCTGGCACCATCCCTACGGTGAAGCATGGTGGTGCCAGCATCATGTTGTGGGAATGTTTTTCAGCAGCAGGGACTGGGAGACTAATCAGGAACGAGGGAAAGCTGAACGGAGCAAAGTACAAAGATCCTGTTCAGGACCTGACGGGGGCAAAGGTCGACCTTCCAACAGGACAACGACCCTAAGCACACAGCCAAGACAATGCATGAGCGGCTTCGGGACAAGCCTCAATGTGCTTGAGTGGCCCAGCCAGAGCCCGGACTTGAACCCAATCGTACATCTCTGGAGACCTGAAAATAGCTGTGCAGCGACACTCCCCATCCAACCTGACAGAGCTTGAGAGGATATGCAGAGAAGAACGAGAAACTCCCCAAATACAGGTGTGCCAGGCTTGTAGCATCGTACCCAAGACGACTCGAGGCTGTAATCGCTGCCAAAGGTGCTTCAACAAAGTACTGAGTAAAGGGTCTGAATACTTATGTTAGTGTTATTATTTTTGGTAATACATTTGCAGAAATTTCTGAACCTGTTTTGCTATAGTCATGGGATAGTATATAGATGGAGGGGAACAAATATTTAATCCATTTTAGAATAAGGCTGTAACGTAACAATGTGGAGAAGGGGTCTGAATTCTTTCCACAACGCACTGTATACATTTGTCTAGTCCTAGAGACAATCCAATAATTCATATGAAAACTAAATATATGGCCTAATACAAGACAAGCATGCAATCCTTTCATGGTCACACTATGAATGCATTGAAACCCCCTGCAGGACCACTGGGCTGTTCCAGAAAACAGGATCATTATATCGATCTGGTTCATTTATAAAGCTGAACTTGAATATGGGTTTTGGTTGTCAAGTAACCCATACCATGCACATTTTACACTTCTGTATTGCTCAAAAATATGAATTAATCTCAGGGTCATCTGACCAACTCAATGATCTTGCATTCTGGAACAGACAGACCCACATACCAACTGATGAGAAACACTGAGTACAATAGGAGAGAAATAACTGGCAAAACAAACGCAGGATTTTATTTGGTAACTTTATTGAAGTCACCCCCCTCCCCCAATTTGTAAAATGAAACCAAACTAATGAATAAAAAAGGGGTGGAAAATAAATAGTTTGTACTGGATTTTGATTTGCCTAGAGTGTTTGTCGAGTCCAAATATCTTTGCACCCAAAAAAAACTCCCAATACCCCCCTCTGTACACCGTCATGCTCTCCCCCAAAAATGTCAATGAACGTTTAGAACAAGGGGTCAATGCCGACCCGTGTGAAATGTCGACTACACACACTAGAAATATCTACCAACATGTTTGGAACACCACTCAGAGTATTCAAATAATTGCTGTACTTCCAAGGGGGCACATGGAACAAACCAAAAAATAAACAGATTAACAATGTCATCCCTTGTTTCTGTTTAAAAACACTCCTGCAGAAAAACTACTGCATATCAGCAATGGATAGTGACACAATAGAACTTCGATGCAAATAAAGAATGGAACTGAATGATGCAATCCCCATCCCCTCAAGAAGTCACCATTTCCTATTGAAACGGAGTCGCAAGGGTCCAAGTAGACCACAAGGAAATCAAGTCTGCTGCTAATACAAAACATAGCAAATCTCATCTGTTGGCCAAGTAAAATACAATTCTAGATTTTTATTAAGCAAGGCGATCCATAGAAAACCAAATGAGTGGGGCTGAGCTGAGGGACCGCAGAGGGCATGGAAGAGGAGGAAAACAGGAGTTCCCCTACCCCATTTAAGAGCGCAAAATTGGGATACATGGGAGGCTTGGTTAGGTGGGTGATAGGTAGGAAACGGGAGATGTTAGAGAATGAGGAATTGGGGGGGGGGGGGGATAGTGGGACGATGATGGTCCGTAGAGTGTGTTAAGGTACCACCAGCAGGCAGGGTGCCAGGGGAAGTCTAGATCAGGTCAGCCACATTCATTGGCATCTCTTCTACTGTGGTGTTGTAGAACGTCTCAATGTCCCGGAGTGTGCGCTTGTCCTCTTCAGTCACCATGTTGATGGCGACACCCTTCCTGCCGAAACGGCCTCCTCGCCCGATCCTGGCACACAACAATTAAAAGACCAGATTAATACGAACCCTGCCGATCGGAATTTAGAAACAAAACGGTAGAGAAATAAATACGATATGAATGAACAAACCAGGAGGAATGAGACCAGGACATTATTGAACAAGTCAGAAAAAGTAGGATACTGGTTTGTGGTTAGCTAGTTAAATTGCAAAGATGTATGAAATGGAGGATGTCAGAAAAGCAGGAATTTCTGGAAAATTCACACCCCAATATGAACCATGTTGATTGCCATAATCAAAACAGCAGTGACATAAGTTATTCCTATGGAGCTTTGTTTTTAATATAACTCAGGGTCCCTCCTACCTGTGAATGTAGTTCTCACGATTGGTTGGCAGGTCATAGTTGATAACCAGAGACACCTGCTGGACATCAATTCCTCGGGCCTGAAAGCAGCAACATGATCAGCACCCCTTGCAATGCCTGACCTCTAGCTGCCATTGCTTTATTACCCTGAACCCTGGTGCAGGCTAGCTTGGTTCCATGTGAATCAGTTGGTAAACGTGTAGCGCCAGCAACGCCAAAGGTTATGGGTTCGATTCCAGAGATAACATACAAAAAATGTGCCACTTGACTAAAACTTTGGTATTACTGAGAATAGGCCAATTCAATAGATCATAGAGGTCACTTACACATTTAATTTCACTGTAAAGGAAGTCACTTTGAATAAAAGGGTTTGCCAAGTTGATTAACATAATAAGAAAAATGATATTTTTTACATTCAACGAATGAAAAGATTCAGGTCACAGTGTGCTCTGCCCAGGTAGTAGGGTGCTCCTGCGTCTCCTGAACTCAACTCACCAGCAGATCTGTGGTGATGAGGACACGGCTGGAGCCAGAGCGGAACTCCCTCATGATCAGGTCCCTCTCCTTCTGGTCCATGTCACCGTGCTGGGAGGAAGGTGTCACACATTTTACATTTAGTACTCTTACGCAGACCCACTTAACGTCAAACAAGACAGTCAAGCCTGGATCTGTGAACACCACAAGCACTTCATTTCACATCATGGAAATCAAAAACCAAGCAATGCTGATCTAACCAGATGGACAGGATGTTTTCCACACAAATAGAGGCACTAAGAAGCAATGAGGGAACTTGAGAGGATTCTGCAGATAATGTAAATGAATGCTGACACCTCAATACAACGTATGACCTCTACAGGATCGGTGAAACCCCCCACGGGACAGTTGAGCTAACGTGTGCTAATGTGATTAGCATGAGGTTGTAAGTAACAAGAACATTTCCCAGGACATAGACATATCTGATATGGCCAGAAAGCTTAAATTCTTGTTAACCTAACTGCACTGTCCAATTTACGGTAGCCATTACAGTGAAAGAATAACATGCTATTGTTTGAGAGCACAGTTATGAACTTAAATGTATCAATAAACCAATTAGGAAAAAGGGAAAAAAAGCAAGCCTTAGCTTTCCTGACTGAGTATATTGGTTCCAGACTTTTATGAAAAGTTGCATATCGCGGGGGCTATTCGATGCTAATGCAGAACGCCACAGAATGTTTTTGTGCAGGTCAAGGGCAGTCAGGTCCGGGGTGAATCAAGGGCTATATCTGCTCTTAGTTGTACTTAAAAAAAAAAAAAAGTAAAAAAATTATGGGGCATGCTTATTTAAGATGGCGAGGAAAGCACTTTTAAAGAGCAACATGGGCATCCTCTACTGATGGGATGAGGTCAATATCCTTCCAGGATACCCGGGCCAGGTTGATTAGAAAGGCCTGCTCGCTGAAGTGTTTTAGGGAGCGTTTGACAGTGATGAGGGGTGGTCGTTTGACCGCAGACCCATAACACACGCAGGCAATGAGGCAGTGATAGCTGAGATCCTGGTTGAAAACAGCAGAGGTGTATTTATAGGGGAAGATGGTCAGGATGATATCTAAGAGGGTGCCCATGGTTACGGATTTAGGGTTGTACCTGGTAGATTCCTTGATAATTTGTGTGAGATTGAGGGCATCTATCTTAGATTGCAGGAGTGTTAAGCATGTCCCAGTTTAGATCACCCAACAGTACGAACTCTGAAGATAGATGGGGGGGGGTGATCAATTCACATATGGTGTCCAGGGCACACCTGGGGGCTGAGAGGGGGGGGTCTATAACAAGCGGCAACGGTGAGAGACTTGTTTCTGGAAAGGTGGATTTTTAAAAGTAGAAGCTCGAATTGTTTGGGCACAGACCTGGACAGTATGACAGAACTCTGCAGGCCATCTCTGCAGTAGATTGCAACGCCACAACCTTTGGCAGTTCTAGCTTGTCGGAAAATGTTGTAGTTAGGGATGGAATACAGTGTCATCTGTATGTGTGCAGCGCACGCATGTCTACGACTATAACTGTTAGCGATGCTAAGGATAAGACTTCTGGTTGACGGAAAAAGGCTTTCCCAAAAACCTTCATTAACTAGAACATTTTCAGTTTTGTCACAGAACACAATGCCACCGATGTCGCAAGTTGAGGGAGCATGCAACTGGCATGCTGACTGCCGGGATGTCGACCAGAGCTGTTGGCAGAGAATTTAATGTTCCATTTCTTTACCATAAGCCACCTCCAACATAGTTTGAGAGAATTTGGCCATACTTCCAGCAGGCCTCACAACCGCAGACCTTGTGTATGGCGTTGTGTGGGCGAGCGGTTTGCTGATGTCAATATTGTGAACAGAGTGCCCCACGGTGGTGGGGTTATCGTATGGGCAGGCATAAGCTACAGACAACAAATTGCATTTTATCGATTGGCAATTTGAATGCACAAAAATACCATGACATCCCGAGGCACATTTTTTTAAAGGTATCTGTAACCAACAGATGCGTAATCCATATATTAGGGCCTAATGAATATATTTCAATTGACTGATTCCCATATGAATTATAACTCAGTAAAATCTTTGAAATTGTTGCGTTTATATTTTTGTTAAGTATATAAAGGAGGCAAATTTTGGTCAATTTTGCCTGAAACTAAATGACCCTCATTAACCGGTCAACAAAGTTACATTTTTCCTAAACAGTAAAATGACGTGACCAACAGAAAACACCATCAGAGATCTGTATAATGACAAGATGCTTACGTTTCTTCCCCCAAAAATTGGGAGTCGTCCCAAGGCGGAAAGGCAGGCTTGGAAAGGCAAGCCCATAGAAATGCATTGGACAGATTTTGGCGAGCGTGAAACCTCTCGCTTTTTTTCTCTTCCTCTGATACTATACATGCACAAGGACCCATTTTTTTTTATTAAGAGCTTAATGGAAACATGCAACAATAGCATGCCTATCGTCTCACAGTCAGCCTATTATTGAACATGCAACTCCTGTAATGAAGCAGCTACTAAAACGTCATTTTCAAACATTTGCCCAAATGCAATTAGTTGAAAACGGTTCTAAACGGCACACCTAATGCGAGCAGTTCCATATGTGACCGAGATGAAAATCTGTTAGAAACTTAAAAGGTAATCTAGTAGCAACTACTATGATGGGTTTCTAGTATGACTATTATTGTGCCTTTGGTGTCTGGACAATTAAATCATGTTGATATGAAAACTAATAGAACCAGGGATGCAAACTGGTCAGGGCCCAAAAAGGTGACACTTTTTTTGCACTGAAACATGCAAAAAATATCCCTGCTAGGGGGGATAAAAAATAAATATGAAAATATCAGGCTTTAAAATCCTAATTTCTAGTGATTTAGGCTGGATCCCTTCTTGAAATGCAGGTTTTACCTAATTAAACAAAGAATATGATCTACATGATCAGTCTGTGTAAAATAAGTGGTTAATGTGAACCTAACAAAAAGATTTAAAGAAAATAATGTAAATGTTTCCAATGTTATTTGTTGCCTAGACTTTACTGCAAATGACTCCAGTCTTGAGAAAAAAACACACTAATATTGCAGTAAGCCATTACAGCCTTTATAATAGAACGCTTCTGACCACACACACACACACATCTAAATATTGCACTTGGGAYACAATACTCTTAAAGTACAAACAGAATGAAACAAACTTAGTTAGTGGCCACTATAGCAGACATCGATCAAGTGCACAAGGCTACCTGCGCAGAAATAACATTCACCGAGTAAAACATTAAATAATCCCCCCTCACTCAAGTGTTACTGTCAAGTTCAACACAACAAAAACAATATATTTGGGCTACACTGCACATTATTACATTGTACACTTTCTGCCTGTTGACATCTGTTCTACAATGTGCCAGCAAAGCATGATCAAATCTTTGCCTCCACGTTTCTATGGATGGAATTTTGCAAGGCTACTTTAAAAGCAAAATAAGATATCAATTTGAAGTAAAACATTCAGGTTTTAAACAATTATACTGCCTCAAGCTCCCAAAGTGGCAGAGGGGAACACTGAAGGTCAACAGTAGGCAGGCTATAGTCTACGCAGCCGAATGGAAGGCGCGCTTTACAAGTTGAGAAATAAAATTAGCTCCTTTTTAAATTGTGGCCACTAAAGTCAACGCGATTGTGTTTAGAATTGTTATTTGTTCCGCAATGACTGGGCTTACAAAAGCAGGTTTCCCTCCAGTAGCCTACAGGCTTTTTGAGGACCTACTCTCCCGACAGATGGTAGGTAGGCTATTCCGCTTCTCAAACTAGGCTCTGTATGCTGTGCGTGTGTGATAAATAAAATGCATGCCGACTAACAAAAATACAAGCGACAACTGAATTCCACAAAATTATGCAAATGACATACAGAACGATAAGCATGACTGGTCAACTGTATTTTCAGCAGATAACCAATTAGCATCTATCGGTAAGACAACACTGTGGGACATGGACAGCGAGCTGGAAGTGCAGGAGCTCTTACCAGGGCAGAGACTGTGAAGTCCCTGGCGTGCATCTTCTCAGTCAGCCAGTCCACCTTTCGGCGGGTGTTGATGAAGATCACAGCTTGGGTGATGGTCAGGGTCTCATACAGATCACACAAGGTGTCCAGCTTCCACTCCTAACAAAGGGGGTTGAATTGAGTCTGAAGACATGGGAAAACTGCAAGCCTAAGACCGGGTCAAGAACACCTATTTCAAGCTATCGTGCCAACCCAAATTACACTATCCATGCTAGGATATTTTGTTTTGATATGACTGTTTTCACATTTTCCTTATCCAGCACAGTTCCAAGCTAGTAACCTGGCTAATGCAGTAAATAGTCTCAGCGCAGTAGTGTGAAAGGGGTACACTACACAAAAAATTGATATTACAGTATTAGCAAATGTCCAAATTATGAAGAGCATGAGGTTGCTTTTAAGTTAAAGTTGTGGAGAGGGACAAAGAGGCCAGCCATAGTGGAGAGCAGTCGACTTCCTCTGCCAAAGAACATTGTTCCTCCAACAGCTTGGGAGACGCCATAAAGAGGCCAAGTGAGAGGTTTCACTCTAGTCTACATCTGTCCAAAATAAGGCCAATGTGTTTCTTGTCGCCCGCCTTCGGGACGACTCCCATTGTTAGGGCGGAGACATGAGCATCTCTTCATTATATACAGATCTGGAGACGCAGAGGGAACTTGGGACCCCAACAACATTTCCAAAGTGCTCAAGAGGATATAGCTAAACTCACCATTAGAGTCACTGTAGCAAGCTCTTTTCATACAAAATCAACCATCTTGATAATCAAATACTACAATTTTAAGAAAGGAAAGGCCATTTTTAAATGTCTCATTGATTATCATTCCATGTTAACAGGACAGTTACTGTGTTGTATTGACCAAATGGGGCTACTTCATGACTTGACTTATTCCTGTTAGTAGAGCAAAGAGCCTCACAAGATTGTAATAACGAGCATATAAAAAGAGCAATACATTCATTATACGTGTGTGTACACACACACACACACACACACACACACACACACACACACACACACAGTATAACATGCCTCCATTACAGCAATACCTCTTTCTCCACGTTGATGTAGAACTGGCGAATACCCTCCAGGGTGAGCTCTTCCTTCTTCACCAAGATACGGATGGGCTCACGCATGAACTTCTTGGTGACCTCCAGCACATCCTGAGGCATAGTGGCAGACAGGAGCACCACCTGGAAAACAGGGGTGAGAAAGGTATTAGCTCTATAGCGCAATCACTTGACAAAGGAATACATGGGTCATTGAAGATTACTATGGGGTGCTCAGCTGTTCATCTCCCTCTTGCTAACTCTTTCTCTAGGAGCACTACCAGGGAGGAGGGTTGGGACAAGTACTAGCTAAGATTGAGAAAAGCACAGTACATTCTACTTGATTTTTWAAAATTCTATATTCCCATAGATGATGCTTAATTGACCCTTTGCTATGCCCCGCCCCAGAATGTGGGGAACCAATCGCAACGCTCCAATGGACAGCAACTGCCGTCGAGCCTGACACTTGGAACAAGATCACGTTTAAGTCGCATAAGCCAGCGTCAAAAATAGTTCTTCAAAAAATGTATTGTTTAAATGGCTAAATAATTGAACAGTGCAGCAGAAGTACTTGCTACTGTGATTCCTGAAATGCAGAGCATGTTGGGCAGGTGGGAGCGCTGGGCCAGTAACCCGAAAGGTTGTTGGATCAAATCCCTGAGCTGGTAAAAATCTGTCGTTCTGCCCCAGAGCAAGGCAGTTAACCCATTGTTCCCCGGGCACCGATGACGTGGATGTCCATTAAGGCAGCCCCCCGGCACCTCTCTGATTCAGAGAGGGTTGAATGCGGAAGACATTTCAGTTGAATACATTCAGTTGTACAACTGACTAGGTATCCTCCTTTCCCCTTTTCTAATCCAAAATTAAAAACTTCTGTTACAATATTTGCTAGCTCAGCTGTCTAGACTCAGTCTCATTAAACACCAAACCTTGCTAACGCTAGCTAGGCACGTAATACAACTTCTTCTCGAAATGTGTTAGCTAGCTAAGTTAGCAATGTTATGAAAACAACTCCCATCTGCTGTACACATCAGGATACGATGAGAGCACTAGTGAATTCAGAATATTTCAGTGACTAGCTACACTACAAAGCAATTGCAATGACAATTCACAACATACCCAAGAGTTTCCTGATTAGCAAGGGGTAGTCTGTAGGGATGTGCATCTTTCCCTTTCAAGACGATTCGATACGCATCTATACTGAACAAAAAAATAAAACGCAACATGTAAAGTGTTAGTCCCATGTTTTAAGCTGAAATAAAATATCCCAGAAATGCTTCATACGCACAAAAATCATTTCTCTCAAATTTTGTGCACAAATTTAAAAAAACAGTATGATCATTACATAGGCGCACCTTGTGCTGGGGACAATAAAACACCACTCTAAAATGTGCAGTTTTGTCACACAAGACAATGACACAGATGTCTCAAGTTGAGGGAGCCTGCAACTGGCATGCCAACTGCAGGAATGTCCACCAAAGCGGTTGCCAGAGAATTTAAATGTTAATTTCTTTACAATAAACCGCCTTCGTCGTTTTAGAGAATTTGGCAGTACGTCCAACCAGCCTCACGTGTAACCACGCCAGCCCAGGACTTACACATCCTGCTTCTACACCGGTGGGATCGTCTGAGGGGAGTGCTGAGGAGTATGTCTCTCTGTAATAAAGCCCTTTGGTGAAAAAAAAAAAAAAAAACGTTCTGATTGGCTGGGCCCCGCTCCCCATTGGGTGGGCCTGCAGCGCACCTGCCTAGTCATGTGAAATCCAGAGATTAGAGCCTAATGAATTCATTTAAATGGTCTGATTTCCTTACATGAACTGTAATTCAGCAAAATTGTTGAATGTTGCATTTATATTTGTATTCAGTGTAGATGCATGGGATCCAATACGTTTGTATTTTGAAACTACTCCGTTTCATTAGAGCAGGGATCTGGCGGCCCCGGATCAATCTCTATTATTTTTTTACTCAGTCAGGGTCTGAACTTACTGTTGAGCGTTAGAAGAGTAGAATACACAATGTGAAATGTAGTTTTTAAAATTAATCTAATGGGCAGTTATCTAAAATTGTAGTAAACATTGTTGAATTACCAACCAGTGGGCACCTGTCGATTTTGATAGTCACTCAGATACCATATAAAAAAAGCTAATATTTTCTCTGCACCCAATAGGTCTACAGACCTGCATGCCATTGCTGCCTCATGAGTTCAGATTGTGGCCCCCACCCCCATCAAAGTTGCCCATCCCTGGATTAGAGGAATGAATTGATGCACTAACATTTGCTGTAGGGCTGACCCCATTTAGACGACTGGTCAGTCAATAGGCTGTTGGTCGACCGAGATGTCTTTAGTCGCCTGTCTGAGTGGACTGATCCATTGTGGAGGCCTTGTGGATGGCACAGTCCATCATTAAGACACGTGCTACTGAAATTGTATATGGTTATATTACATAAGAACAATGGTGCAACACCAATAAAAATACTATTTTATAAAAGGCGCTTTCTCCCGCGTTGGACAGCGGTCGCTGTCCGTGGTTCTGAAACACCAGTGAACTGTTGAATTTGCGCCTTTTCCTAGACCATGTTGCTATGTGCATAACAGCAAAAGTTAATCAGCATATTGGTGTGGAGAACGATGCAGTGGAGGCAGCAGCAGAGTTAGGAGACGAGAAAATAGCTTGCCTTAATTGTCCAAGAAAAGTGAGGAGAGAGGAAACCAATTTAATTAGGTCAATAATCAATAGCCTAACTTCTAAAATGTGCCTGGCTTTATAAATCATCCATATATATCTACAGAAATAAGACAGATCCTTATTCTGTTGCCTGTTTGTTTAATAGCCTGATTTTGTGAGCATCTAGCCTCACGCAACCACACGATCTCAAGAGGGCTCCCGAGTGGCACAGTGGTCTAAGGCACTGCATCTCAAGGCTAGAGGTGTCACTATAGACCCTGGTTCGATCCCAGGCTGTACTACAATTGGCCGTGATCTCAGAGCGGCGCACAATTTGCTCAGTGTCYTGAGGGTTTGGCCGGGGTAGCACGTCACTGTAAAATAGAACAGCCAATYTGGTATTAGAATGGATTTAGTGTCGTTTACACGGTTCCAAATTGTCAGAAACAGCTGTTGATATCCTTTTGAATGATGTCTGTGAGTATAACAGAACTCATATGGCAGGCAAAAACCTGAGAAAAAAATCCAACCAGGAAGTGGGAAATCTGAGGTTTGCCTATCCAATATACAGTGTCTATGGGGTCATATTGCACTTCCTAAGGCTTTCACTAGATGTCAACAGTCTTTAGAACCTTGTTTGATGCTTCTACTGTGAYGATGAGAGCTGATTGAGTCAGGGGTCTGGCAGAGTGCCACGAGCTCACTCAGGCGCGCCCCCGTGAGAYGTAGCTGCGTTCCATTGCATTTCTAAAGACAAAGGAATTCTCCGGTTGAAACATTATTGAAGATTTATGTTAAAAACATCCTAAAGATTGATTCTTTCCATCGTTTGACATGTTTCTACGAACGTTAATGGAACTTTTTTACTTTTCGTCTGGCCTGCGTGTCATGAATTTGGATTTTTGAACTAAACACGTGAACAAAAAGGAGGTGTTTGGACATAAATGATGGACTTTATCGAACAAAATACAAACATTTATTGAGGAACTGGGATTCCTGGGAGTGCATTCTGATGAAGATCAAAGGTAAGTGAATATTTATATTTATAATGCTATTTCTGACTTCTGTTGACTCCACAACATGGCGGGTACCTGTATGGCTCGTTTTACTTTCCGTAAAGTTTTTTTGAAATCTGACACAGCGGTTGCATTAAGGAGAAGTTTATCTAAAGTTCCATGTGAAACACTTGTATCTTTTATCTATGTTTATTATGAGTATTTCTGTAAATTGATGTGGCTCTGCAAAATCACCYGATGTTTTGGAGGCAAAACATTACTGAACATAACGTGCCAATGTAATTTTTTTGGGGGGGGATATAAATATGAACTTTATCGAACAAAACATACATGTATTGTGTAACATGAAGTCCTATGAGTGTCATCTGATGAAGATCATCAAAGGTTAGTGATTAACTTTATCTCTATTTCTGCTTTTTGTGACTCCTCTCTTTGGCTGGAAAAATGGCTGTGTTTCTGTGACTAGGTACTGACCTAACAYTCAGATGGTGTGCTTTCGTCGTAAAGCCTTTTTGAAATCGGACACCGTGGTGGGATTAACAACAAGTTTATCTTTAAAATGGTGTAAAATACTTGTATGTTTGAGGAATATTAATTATGAGATTTCTGTTTGAATTTGGCGCCCTGCACTTTCACTGTTGTCATCCGTTAACAGGATCTCAGCCGTAAGAAGTTAAACATGCCACTGGCTTTGAGTAAAGCCAGTGTGTATATATGCYGATGACTCAACACTACACGCATCAGCTACTACAGTGAGCAAAATCACTGCAACACTCAAAGAGCTGCAGTTAGTTTGAGTGGGTGGCAAGGAATACGTTTGTCCTAAATATTCCAAAAACTAAAATCTTTGTATTAGGGAGAAATCATTCACTAAACCTCAACTAAATCTTGTRATAAATAATGTGGAAACTGAGCAAGTTGCYGTGACTAAACTGCTAGAGTAGACCTGGATTGTAAACTCATTGTCAAAACATGTTGATACAACAGTAGCTAAGATGGGGAGAAGTCTGTCGATAATAAGAAGCTCCTCTGCCTTTTTAACACTATCAACAAGGCAGGTCCTAKAGGCCCTAGTTGTCACACCTGGCCTACTTTTCAGTCGTGTGGTCAGGTGCCACAAAAAGGGACCGCTGATAATTACAATTGGCTCAAAACAGGGCAGCACAGCTGGCCCTAAAATGTACATGGAGAGATAACAATAATATGCATGTAAATCTCATGGCTCAAAGCTGAAGAGACCGACTTACACACGACTTGTTTTGTAAGAAGTGTTGACATGCTGAATGCACCGAGGTGTCCGTTTAAACTAGTAGGACACAGCTGACACCCATACATACCCCACAAGACATACCAGAGGCCTCATACGGTTTCAGCCACTATTCTTGTTTTAGACATGCTACTCATTTAAAACTGTCTGAAACGGGCATGGACAAGGAGTCTTGCAAATGGTTGAAGAGCCATCTGACCGACAGGACTATGCTTTCTGATGCTGTCAAGTCTAGTTTCCTCGATATTACGAAAGGTGTGCTGCAGGGGTTGGTATTGAGACCTGTTCTCTTTACTGTTTATATAAATAATATTGGTCTATGTATTAAATCCTGTAATACTCATCTGTATGCAATACATTTTTGTATGCTATTGCAACCAAGCTATGTTAGAGCTGCAATCTGATTTTGTTGCATTACAGAAAGCACTTGATTTAAAACTTGTACTTAATGCAGGCAAAACTAAATACATGTTCTCTAATTCACAGAAATTTCTCAGACGGGCTACAGTCTTTCATTGGATAGCTCTCATTGAAAGGGTTCCTGCCTATAAATATCTGTCTCTTTGGATTGATAAAGATCTAACGTTTAACAAAATATACTGATGACCTAGTTAAAAAGCTAAGATTTGAAGTTTTTTTTATTTTATTTTTTTAAATAGATCTTGGTTCTCCATTAACAGCAGGTAGCAGATTGTGCAGTCAACTTTCCTGACAGTTCTTGACTATGGTGACACCATTTACAAGAATGCAGCAACTACTCTCAAACCAATGGATGCAGTCTACCATAGCGCCCTTCGCTTTATTACAGGTGACAGTTTTAATATTCATCACTGCATCCTTTATCAGAAGGTCAGCTGGACCTCACTAAAGTTCTGTAGATCACTTCATTACTCCCTTCTTGTTTGCAAAGCTCTGCTCCACAAGCTTCCAACATAACTTACTTCACMGTTGAAATACAAAAATATGAGCTACCACACTCATTCACAGGGTTGGTTAACTCTTGAGTTCCCACTTGTCTCCAAAAAGTTAGGTAAATCCGTCTTTAGTTTTAACGCGCCACAGTTATGGAATACCTTACAAAACAAATTACACCTGGATTCCCTGGTGCCGATGGGGTAGTTTAAAACTGTTTAATGAAGTGTGCAATTGTTTCAATTGACCATTATAACTTGTAATAACCTGATGTAATGTATTTATAGCTGTCTTGTAGTTGATCTTTGTTGCAAATGAGACATAACACTGGTCTCAATTGGGCTACATTGAATAAATAAAAGTAAATAAAAATTGCAGAGGCTTCAGGTAGAGTATAACTTCCTAATGTACTGTTAGACACAATCTGTCTTCATACCTGTGTGCTAGTGCCAAGCTTCTGGAAAATCTCGTAGATCTGGTCCTTGAAACCCCGGCTCAACATCTCATCAGCCTCGTCCAGGACAAACATCTTGATGTACTTAGCAGCTGAGGGGGAAGATGAGCACTTGGTTTAGACAAAACTTGGAACACAAAAAATGTATTGTCAATAATCTGCAGTAAACAAAAACATACAGCTGTAAACAATGTTGAGAAAAGTTGAACAGTTGTTATCTGAACAAATCTGGCAACAAAAAGAAACACACGGACATCACTCACAGAGGAACTTGCGGTTCAACATGTCGAACACGCGGCCTGGTGTTCCAACCACTATGTTGGGAGCCTCAGCCTGGAGCTTTGTCACCTCGTTGCGGACGTTGGTTCCGCCGATACAGGCATGGCACGAGGCTCCCATGTAGTCGCCGAGGGCCAGGATCACTTTCTGGATCTGTTGAAGAGGGGGATGTCAATCAAACTCAAAGCCAGCAGTTGTCACAAAGTACTTTTACAGGAACACAGCCTAGGCTAGGGAGCAAGCAGAAGCACAGTGGCCAGGGAAAGTTTCCTTTGGCACGTATTTGTTTACATGTCCATAGTCTCTTAGTAGGTAGGGCAAACCCATTTTGGCGATTTTTGGTATATCATTCAAATCAATCACAGCATGCGTTTGGACTCATTCAGCAGTTAGCACCTGATTAAGAACAATACAAAATGTTGAAAGTTCAATTTATATTTATAAAACTAACGTTGAAAATGATGCTGTCGCTGCTTCCTGATAAAACATTTCGATAAAATAGCCCAATGTCAAATCACAGCGTGAAAGTGTCCAAATCAATAACAAATATGCAGAAACAGTTTGTGATATTTGTATTTATTATGGATCCCCTGAATGAGTCCAAAAACATGCTGTGGTTGATTTTGATGATACCAAAAATCACCAAATTGGGTTTGCCCTGCCTACTATGCCATGGACATGTAAACTTAGTCAAATATGTGCCAAAGGAAGCATTCCTTGGCCACGGAGCTTACGCTTGCTCCCTAGTTTAGGCTGTGTTACTGTAACAGCACTTTGTGACAACCGCAAAATTACAGGGATCCATAATAAACACGAGTATATCACAAACTGTTTCCGCATATTAAGGCAGGTATGTATTGTAKTGTTTAAAATAAATATATTTCACAACACACTAAGTGTGTGCCCTCGGGCCACTACTCTACCACCACACAAAATCCATATGTACATGTGTTTAGAGCATATGTTGTCATGCGTGTGCATCTTTAGTCTAAACTGTTCAATAAGGTGTGAAAAACGAAATGTACTCTACACATACATGTGCAACAGTAGTGATATTACTTGCATTTCTCTCTTCTTCTGGCGAGCACTTTATAAAACTGCACACACGAACACTTCTTTTGACAAGTGGCAATAAATAACTAATCGATGAGGGAGGGATGGATATGCGCTGTGGAAACTACCACAAAAACTGGGGATATTTTCACATCCAGGTTGGAGGACAATCAGCAGAACACAGCCGGCTACATTTTGAGACGGGGGTCACCGAAACAGAAAAGCGACACTCAATCACTCAAATCGATTATCATGTTGAAATCAATTGTGCGAGAGGGGGGAGATGAGGTTACACATTCTGTTAAAACGAACAGCTCAAAAACCTGAAGAATCTGGCAATAATGTTTCCGTCACTGGTTAGAGAACAATCGGTAGAAGACTGCTAGCTACATTTTGAAGTGTTGCATTTTGATTCAAGTGGGTCGCCAATGCAGTAAGTAACGCAACACTTTTTTTGTTAATCACTTTCATCGATATCACGCTGAAATCAATAGAACTGGGGCAAACATTTGGCGTGTGGAGCAATTTAAACTAATACCATTCAACGGTCACACGGAAACCTGGAATAATAACCTATAAAATGGTTGGTTAGATGACAACTTGTAGAAGGCTTAAAATCTGTGTTTTGGAACGTTGGATGTTTATTTCGGGAGGTTGCCATCATGGAAAAGTGAACAAACCACTTTTTCTGGTAGCTTCGACTAATCATGACGCGGCAGAGGATATCAACAGTGACAACTGTTGGCTGCCATTTAAAGCCAGGTGTACGCTACATGACTCTCAAAACCCTAACACCGCTGAGCCTCTCACATTAAAAACTACCGTCTTTCCTGTAGTGTTTAGCCAACGTAGTGGTGCACACTAAACAACGTGGCACAGGTGGGGGGTCACACACTACAAGATTCTTCACTTGGTTTTGAGAATACTCGACACCACGCCGTCTCACGAAAACAATAATGGGATTAGATTTAACATAGCTACAACGAGCTGTGGCTCAAAGCAGCCTCAAACGTTTTCAGTCACATTCACGCGTCCCATAGAGTTGAAATATCTAGCCAAAATTGCTTGTGAATTTCAGAGCTGTAACAATGACAATTTGGCTTTGGCTAAAGACAACTACAAATGCATACTAGTAGTAGTCATTGCACCTGCTCGAGAATACACATTCTGGGTGACGCAAAACAACATCAACTCCCTGGCGAGCTCTCATTGGCTATTGCTGATGACCATTCTCAAAACGTGTCCTTGCACATCTCACACTAAAAGAGCATTGCAAATTGTGACGATAAAAATCAAACATGTTTGAAAATATCGGGATGTCTGGGACTGCTCAAAGACTAGATTGGTAGCCCTCAGATTGTGTCTGACCTGTTCACATTAAAAACGAGCATCGGTGACAGCTGCACCCCCCAAGTAGGCAACGACATGGGGATTTTGTTTCTCCGATCTCAAAAACTTCTGGGACAGCTAAATCGTGGCCAAAATCGTGTAATGTACCCCCGGCTTAAGTGATAATTTGGCTGTCAAATCCGTGTACTGGTGTGTGGCCAGTGACCTTTATAGAGGGAATGTCCCTAATTGTTTGTGTCTTATGAGAGTTTGAAAATGAACTCAGTTCCAAGTCCTGCGCACCCCATTGGTTTTGTACAGTTGATTATGCGAAGTTAATGATCTGTATTAAGCAATTGATCTTATGTCACCAATTGATGTGATGACTTAAGTTTTATACTATCACCACCAATCTGAGCAAAAAAAAGGATGTGGATTTCCACTACATTTTATGGAGTGAAAATGCAAGCTTGTAAGGCAGTAAAATCTGTCCACATTAGGGAGATTAGCGCAATATAAAATAATTCAAATGTCAATTTAAGATGTTTTGTTGCCCGCTCTATTGATCACAAATTGAACCATTCAGAGAGTTTAAAAGGACACGTCAAGATTTTTCAGAGTAAGATGAACTCATGGATACCATTTCTATGTCTCTGCATGTAGTTAGAAGGAAGATGCTAACTAGCGCAATGTCTGGAAGTCTATGCTACCTACTAGCTTGATAGTACTAGTAGATAGCGCAATGACTTGAAGTCTATGGTAACACTAGCTGGCATTGGCTCACTAAACTACCTCTAATATTCTTCATACTGGATGCAGAAACATAAAAATGGAATCCACGAGTTCATCAGACTCTGGGGAAGCTGATAAAGCGCTTCACTGCCAAAATCCCAAAGAATCCCTTTGAAAATGCTCTCTAACAATTTAACCAGGCGCTCTAGAGCCTCCGTAGTGTCAGTGCATTAGCCTGAACATTTGACTTCCCTAATCTAAGTCACATTTTAAGTACTTCCATGTTCAAGATAATTTTAGCATACATGTTCATTAGTTTGTTAGTCGTCATCGGACAAGCAACAATACTTTTGTAACTCATGAGTTTGTGCCCTTTACATGAACCAGCCTGTTGCTCGCTGCACAGGCTGTTGGGAAGAATCTCTCTCTCTCATCCTGACAGATACAAGACTCAAACACACCGCCTTGCCCAGTGACAGGGGTGGCACATCACAGCATCAGGCTACAGGGTTTGATTCACACTATAGAGCAGAGTCAAGCTGTACTGTGCTGGCTATTCAGCCAGCATAGGCTGCTAGAACACTGCTGAAAGGCCCACGTGATATTAAAATATTAGATCCAGCATGGTACGTTTGAGTTGGCCCGACAGTGTGTAAAGGGTACAGAAGTTGCATTTAAATGTGGACTATTTTTAGGGCAATTTAAGTGTGTGTAACCTGCCTGCTGAGCCAGCTCTCGGGTGGGTGCGAGGACCAGGGCCTGGGTGCCCTTCAGCTCGATATCAATCTGCTGGAGGATGGAGATGGCGAACGTGGCAGTCTTCCCTGTGCCGGACTGGGCCTGTGCAATGACATCATAACCTGGTGGGGAAGGAAGGCTGGTATTCATTAGTGGACACCATAACAAAACACTAACAGAAAAAAGTCTAATGTTTCTTATTGGACAAATTCAGACCGGTCCCGCCCAGTTGGTTCCTAGTGAATATGACCATGGATAAGTTTTATAGGCATTTGGTTCACTGTTTAGACTCATGATTGAGAAAGTCTCCAAACCTGACACGTAGGATGCGATGGAATAAATAAAAGCCAGTGTACTATGATCAAGGAAACCTAATGTTCCACATAGGAATGAAGAGGATTAATTAAGTATAGAAGCAACTTCCGTCAGCGACAACTTAGGCTAGATATTGACAGAAAAAGACAACAAAAATCAACACTATTGGTATTGAAGTTATACCCATCTTGATAAGTTGATGGAAACGAACATACATGCAGAGGTCTCCTACACACAATATCCTGTGTGTGGGAGTTGATTTTAGGAAACTTGAACTTACCCTTGATACAAGGGAGGATGGCCCTCTGCTGAATGGCAGATGGTTTCTCAAAACCATAGGCATAGATTCCTCTCAGGAGAGTCTCACGCAGGGCCATCTCATCGAAGCTGTCCACAATCTCATTCCAGTTACTCTGTGGAGAGAAAAATACCAGACCACGGTTAGTGTATATAGTACCCAGATACTGTACTCCTTACAGACTCCCAGTACTGTTTTACTGCCAGAGGAGATGGAAAACCAAGCATGACCCTGATTGTGGGCGTGAGATGTATGTATCGTCGCCTCCACCCCATTGGACTACATGCCGTTCAAATATTCAACAATTTAACTGGTCCCTTCACCCAACTTTTGACAAACTTGCCTGACAAACAAAACATTTAACTTTACCTCAATGATGCCATCTGGCTCCATGCCCTCAGGGCCATTGTCTCTGTTGGAGAGGTCTCTGGAGGGAAACGTCCACATGTCAATACATTTGTTTCATAACACATTAGCAAATTCTAATGACATCATGAACAAAAACATTTCTAACCAGAAATGTATCATTGGTCTAATGCCAGAMAATGATTGTAATGGGCATGACATGAAGTGCCATTGACTGCATCGAAGCCCCCCATGTATAATAAACTCGCATAAGATATTGGTGCTGGCGACCAACGATGCAGAAGTTGGGGCACACACACAACCAAATTTGTGACGCTACTCAATTTAAAAWATATATATATTTCATTAAGTCTTCTCAAAGCAGACGACTCGAACACGCCCATGCAGTTTACTTGCACTCAGGGAGATTTTGAATAGAATAATGGTCATGGTGGATACATTGGTGGTGCTTCTCTGGCTGGTTAGGCCCGAGTGCTCATGGTGGATAACAAATTGGTGGGGGTTCGCTAGCTAGCTAGGCCCGAGGGGAAATGTAAATGATATAACTACTAACTTTGGCTAGCTAAGAAACAAAACGACACATTCAACAGGGATAGTTAACCATACTAATTGGAAGTAACAGTCACTCAACCGGATAGCCCATCCGATAGAAAATCCTTKAATTTTGTAATAAAGAAAAAAATACATATAACGCACCGCCACCAGGCCTAGCAACCCTTTACCCGAAAAGCATGTGCTCGTAGCGCACAAGGTTAGCTGAAAGGGTTGCTCCACCAAAAGAACAAGCGACCCAGCAAGCTCGTACGCATAATATTTCGGATAAGAACTGTAGCTAGCGAGACACTAGCTACCTGGAGTTGGTGTTAATAGTTCACGTCTGTTAGTTAACGTAACTAAACGTGACCAAAGACACTGCTGGGCAGGAACTAATTTGTGCACCATGGCGGGGCTCGCTGGAGATACAGGCCACCATTTTCCCGCAACCTCTGTCTGGTGTTCGCCTGCCAAATTAGAACTAGTTAGCCATCTTAACCGATGTTAGCAGTTCGCCTTCACCGAGCATGACTCAATTAACGTTCGTGGGCTGGCCAGCAAATCAGTGTTTACAATAATACAGGGCACAATATGAGCCAACTACCTAACTAACATGGTATAACGTGAAAATGTACTACGGTCTTGCAGTTAGACCTGGCCAGCTAGCTAGTGGCTCCAACACGGCTACCACTAGCCAGTTTACAGTTGCTAACGTTAGTTAGCACTAAAGCGACAGCACAAGGAAACCATTCATGTTTCATTTTATAAAGGAATTGCGGGGCTGACCGCGTTATTTCATCTAGCCATGTGTAACTGGTTATAATAAAACAATGGAACAATTTGCAGGATTCTTTACCTCTCTTCATAATCTGCCGACATTATCACAAAGGGCGAATACGCCGCGAAAATGTTTTATATACCACAACGTGGTTTGGAAAGCTCAAGTTTTGATTGCTGAAGGGGACTATCATTCAATATTGGCAACACCCAGAGTCATATGTTTAAACCCATTGTGACATATTATTGGCTATCTAAGAAGTCACTAAACGTATGGTCTCCGCCTTTATTTGACCATAATAGGAGCGAAAAGGAGGACTCGACATTTGGTTCCTCCCCAGCAACAACACCATTGGAAGCAGAGACCCTAATAAATGACTAATTCTATGATTAGAACCAACATAACAAACACTGCTTTCATTTCATTTGTTGATTATGAGGCATAATACAATACACTATTTGAACTCCACTAGCCATTACCTTATCACAAGATAGACAATTAGAAACCATGTTTCATAAATGTATACAAATAAATCCAGGAACGAAAATACAATAATTTCTGCAAGACTGCAATGTATCTAGCCCAATAATGCACCAAAGGAGCCTGATGTTACTCCTTAGTCCAAGGACCTTACATGTTCTAAAGCTTCTTCGGGATCGGTGTCCCTTCCACCGGACGGTTGAGCTAACGTAGGCTAATGCGATTAGCATGAGGTTGTAAGTAACAAGAACATTTCCCAGGACATAGACATATCTGATATTGGCAGAAAGCTTAAATTCTTGTTAATCTAACTGCACTGTCCAATTTACAGTAGCTATTACAGTGAAAGAATACCATGCTATTGTTTGAGGAGAGTGCACAATTTTGAACATGAAAAGTTATTAATAAACAAATTAGGCACATTTGGGCAGTCTTGACACAAAGTTTTGAACATGCAATGGTTCATTGGATCAGTCTGAAACTTTGCACATACACTGATGTCATCTAGTGGCCAAAATCTAAATTGCACCTGGGCTGGAATAATACATTATGGCCTTTCTCTTGCATTTCAAAGATGATGGTACAATTTTTTTTCAAAAGAATGGTTCTTTATTATCTTTTACCAGATCTATTGTGTAATATTCTACTACATTCCTTTCACATTTCCATAAACTTCAAAGTGTTTCCTTTCAAATGGTACCAAGAATATGCATATCCTTGCTTCAGGGCCTGAGCTACAGGCAGTTAGATTTGGTTATGTCATTTTAGGCAAAAKTTGGGGAAAAAAGGGCTAATCCTTAAGAGTGTGAATTGGCTCTGGAAGCCAAAACATCCAAATATTCTAAACGTGAATCGATTCTCAATTGCAGTACGGTTCTACTATCATACCACATCAAAATGATTTCACAAATGCAAAATACACACTTAATGTAGTGTTTAAAACGGGTTTAACACAATTGCAGCCGACAATATTTTTCAGTGACAACACGTTTGTGGCGTCTGTCTTCCGTTTATACACTGGTGTTCGGAGACGCTTATAGCTAGCACAGGTCTTKCGTCTGTTTTATGTAAACAAGCGCTGTAACATGGATATATGGCCTTGTGGGAGCCTAACCTTATAAATGTGTGTTCACAACGGAAGACAGATMCCAGAAACGTGTTGTCACTGAAAAATACTGTTGGCTSCAARTGTTTAAKACACTGTAGAGTAAGTGTMTATTTTGCATTTATGAAATTATTTTGATGTGATATGATAGAAGGATTTATGTTAKGTTTTAGTWAAAAAAAAWAAAATTCCCGCCAATAAAGATATGATCCTTATGCTTCCAAAACCGTACTGCAAGTGATGCGTGCTAATGTTCAGAACGAGCGACGCGGCTCTTAACATAATTCCCCTAAAGAAGACGTATTCCTCCAATTACTTATGTGTAATGTAATAAAAACTGAGAGTCGTGATCAAGGGATACAAATGTAGGCCTATCTACCAAACTGGGATTAGCTAAATTTGTCGTCAATAAGAACCTTCGTTTAGTTATTAGGTCAAATAAAATGTAACACACTATACTTCAGCCAACTGGATAGGAGGTCAGAATATAATTATCTCGCTGGCCAAGTTGTCTTTCATATGAAGCACAGCCCAGAAAAACGAATGATCTAGCTACATGGCAAGATGGTGTGTGTCGGTAYGATGGGAATGGTAAGTGGGGGAGTTGTCTTGGCCAGAAGCACAGCCCAGAAAAACGAATGATCTAGCTACATGGAATGGTAAGTGGCCAAGTTGTCTTGGCCAGAAGCACAGCCCAGAAAAACGACGAATGATCTAGCTACATGGCAAGATGATGTGTGTCGGTAAGATGGGAATGGTAAGTGGGGGAGAAAACAACTACCTACCATTTAGCTGTAGCGTTTCCCCGGAAGAGATAACTGTCAATTATTCATTTTGTGTTTTTTGTTTTTTTACATTTACTAAATCAAATCAAATCCAATTTTATTGGTCACATACACATGGTTAGCAGATGTTAATGTGAGTGTAGTGAAATGCTTGTGCTTCTAGTTCCGYCCGTGAAAGTAAMCTACCAATTTCACAACAACTACCTTATACACACAAGTGTAAAGGAATGAATAAGAATACGTACATATAACTATATGGATGAGCGATGGCCGTGCGGCATAGGCAAGATGCAGTAGATGGTATAGAGTACATTATATACATATGAGATGAGTAATGTAGGGTATGTAAACATTATGTAAAGTGGCATTGTTTAAAGTGACTAGTGATACATTTATTTCATCCAATTTTTTATTATTAAAGTGGCTAGAGATTTGAGTCATTATGTTGGCAGCAGCCACTCAATGTTAGTGATGGCTGTTTAACAGTCTGATGGTCTTGAGATAGAAGCTGTTTTTCAGTCTCTCGGTCCCAGCTTTGATGCACCTGTACTGACCTCGCCTTCTGGATGATAGCGGGGTGAACAGGCAGTGGCTCGGGTGGTTATTGTCCTTGATGATCTTTTTAGCCTTCCTGTGACATCGGGTTGTGTACAGTTGAAGTCAGAAGTTTACATACACTTTAGCCAAATACATTTAATCTCAGTTTTCACAATTCCTGACATTTAATCCTAGTTAAAATTCTCTGTCTTAGGTCAGTTAGGATCACCACTTTATTTTAAGAATGTGAAATGTCAGAATAATAGTAGAGATAATGATTTATTTCAGCTTTTATTTCTTTCATCACATTCCCAGTGGGTCAGAAGTTTACATACATTCAATTAGTATTTGGTAGCATTGCCTTTAATTGCTTTAACTTGGGTCAAATGTTTCGGGTAGCCTTCCACAAGTTCCCACAATAAGTTGGCGTGAATTTTGGCCCATTCCTCCTGACAGAGCTGGTGTAACTGAGTCAGGTTTGGAGGCTCCTTGCTCACCCACACTTTTTCAGTTCTTGCCACAAATTTTCTATAGGATTGCGGGTCAGGGCTTTGTGATGGCCACTCCAATACCTTGACTGTGTTGTTCTTAAGCCATGTTGCACACAACTTTGGAAGTATGCTTGGGGTCATTGTCCATTTGAGACCATTTGCGACCAAGCTTTAACTTCCTGACTGATGTCTTGAGATGTTGCTTAACATATCCACATAATTTTCCTACTTATGATGCCATCTATTTTGTTAAGTGCACCAGTCCCTCCTGCAGCAAAGCACACTCAACACATGATGCTGCCACCCCTGTGCTTCACGTTGGATGGTGTTCTTCAGCTTTTCTCCAAAAAGTACGATCTTTGTCCCCATGTGCAGTTGCAAACCGTAGTCTGGCTTTTCTATGGCAGTTTTTGAGCAATGGATCTTCCTTGCTGAGCGCAGCTTTCAGGTTATGTCGGTATAGGACTCGTTTTACTGTGGATATAGATACTTTTGTACCCGTTTTCTCCAGCATTTTCACAAGGTCCTTTGCTGTTGTTCTGGGATTTATTTGCACTTTTCTCACCAAAGTATGTTCATCTCTAGGAGACAGAACGCATCTCCTTCCTGAGCGGTATGATGGCTGCGTGGTCCTATGATGTTTATTCTTGCGTACTATTGTTTGTACAGATGAACTTGGTAGCTTCAGGCGTTTGGAAATTGCTCACAAGGATGAACCAGACTTGTGGAGGTCTACAATTTTTTTTCTGAGGTCTTGGCTGATTTCTTTTGATTTCCCCATGATGTCAAGCAAAGAGGCACTAAGTTTGAAGTAGTCCTTGAAATACATCCACAGGTACACCTCCAATTGACTCAATTTTGTCAATTAGCCTATAGGAAGCTTTCTAAGCCATGACATAATTTTCTGGAATTTTCCAAGCTGTTTAAAGGCACAGTCAACTTAGTGTATGTAAACTTCTGACCCACTGGAATTGTGATACAGTGAATGTTAAGTGAAATAATCTGTCTGTAAACAATTGTTGGAAAAATTCCTTGTGTCATGCACAAAGTAGATGTCCTAACCGACTTGCCAAAACTATAGTTTGTTAACAAGAAATTTGTGGAGAGGTTGAAAAACTAGTTTTAATGACTCCAACCTAAGTGTATGTAATCTTCCGACTTCAAATGTACGTTTGACTTATTCTAAATGCAGAATATTACATTTAAATGAACTGATACATGGGACACAATTATCAATCATAATGCATGACTAGTGGAGGTACGTTGCTTACACTTAATTGTTTTCTTATAGGGAATCTAAAGACAGTTATCGGTAGCAAGTTGTGCTTCACATTGACATAAGTAGTCTGCAATGGCTTCAGAGACAGGTGATGTCATCCTTGGGCTTCAAGTATGGAACAGGAATATATTGGGCATCTAGTCTAATGGATGATTATTGTTGGATTTGTTAGAATGCACTACCTAATACTAGCCTGGTCCAGTGGTTTTCAACCTTTTTTGGCCATTGTAGCGCCCCATTACATCTTGCTCTGCCCTCAGAACACACCCCMCATGTGCATTTTACATGTAGGCATATGAAATGAGTCTTTCTAAGTACCCACTTCCAATATTGGTTCCTGATTGGGAACCACTGTCCTAGTCTATCTACATAAGCCACATTAGGCAATGGCTTTGTCTATCTGTTCCTTTCATCCCAATTGTCATTTCATTTGATTGGTGTAAACAAGGGATAGGGGGATTTTTCCCCATAATGCACCAGTCATTTTATTTAAGATGAATTAATGTGAATGYTCAAGAGCACACTTCAGGCTTAAGGACATAGGCTACATCCTGATTCTCTACCCTTTTTCAGAAGTGTGCACATGCACACTCCTTGTTATGGATTTAAAAGTATAGAAATGCTGTAACCATTGGCTAGTGGAAGTTTAAATTCATGGGAGAAGGTGTACTACTTTGGAAGAATCGTGGAGAATTAAGATGCAGCCAGAGAAAAGAGACGCAGCTTAGCACCCAAAATAAGAAATGACACCATGCCAAAAATCTTGATTATATAGACTGATTGGTTCTGTATGAGGTGACCTGAAGAGATATCCTTCAAGTTCTCAATGGTGTTGATGCTTTGCCTCCAGACATTGCTGACATCTGCCAGGGAGTTCTGGATGTCCTTCCCATCCCCCAGGGCATTATGGAGCTGAATGAGGCCTGTACGTACCTTGTCTAACTGGGAGTGGATGGCAGCCTGGAGAGTGGGGACAGACAATTGTAAATAGTTAACCAAAGGCCAGTACATATTCACAGAATCCAATGTAAAAGGTAAAAAAAAAAAATCGACCTTCAGTCATGCTTCTACTAAAACTCCAGATCTAAATGGGTGATCAATAAATCATTGGATTTATGTCAGTTGCTAGGMCTTAGCAAGTGAATGACTCCTTTTCTAATGATTATGCTAGCTAGCTTTGGCTCCATACCAGTGGAGGCTGGTGGGAGGAGCTATAGGAGGACGGGCTCATTGTAATGCCTGGAATTGAATAAATGGAGGATAGCATCAGACTACAACGTTAGAGTTACACTTGTAGAAAACTCTTATTAACAGTGTTTTGGACAATAGCTTCCAAAAACATATTATAAATAAGAAAAAAGGCTGGGGCAGGACGTCATTGTAAAATAAGAATTTGTTCTTAACTGACTTGCCTAGTTAAATAAAGGTTAAATATATTTTTTTAATAACTAGTTGAGCTGACAGCCGTTTGCACTATTTCGCTGTGGCTTTAGTCATCAATCTAGCAAGAGGGCAATATTTTATTAATGTAGTAGTGTCCCCCCCTTGAAAGCTATGACTGGCTTTCACCTGGAATTGTTTCTTTATGTCTGTGAAAAAAACACTTTTCAAGCTATATGATCTAGTACCCAATAAAAGTATAATAAAACATATACTGTACAAAMATGATGATATGATTTTTTAAAAAGTGAATGAATAAGCCTTTTCATACTTTATAATATGTCCATATATAGTTATGATCTCTTTTAGGAACATCTACCCAGAATATTTCACCTTCTATATTACTATACCAAACATATCATGACATTAATGATAGTTAAAAGCTGTTAAATATGTGAACTTGTGAACATTTGGGCCATTTAAACATTGTGCGTGCGTCCCTCCTATAGACAAGGGGAGAAAAGTAAAATGCTAGATTTAGTCATTCTGAGCATTTGCAATGTGTCTGCCTCTGACATTAAACAAATGTTTGACTTCCACACAAAATGACTTCTTTACTTATTTTAGGTTTGAGAAAGTATGTAGGTCACATTCTTTATCGTAAAGCTATGATAGTTATGTATTTAGATCTGCCTGCTCGAGACAAACTCAGTGATTGCTTTGCCATGTCTGTGCCATGTAGCAGTCGAGCTGGATACATATTTTTTCTAAGTATATGTAACAGTATAACTTTAGTCCGTCCCCTCGCCCCGACCCGGGCGCGAACCAGGGACCCTCTGCACACATCAACAACAGTCACCCACGTAGCATCGTTACCCATCGCTCCACAAAAGCCYCGGCTCTTGCAGAGCAAGGGGAACCACTACTTCAAGGRCCCAGAGCAAGTGACGTCACCGATTGAAAGGCTATTAGCGCGCACCACCGCTAACTAGCTAGCCATTTCGCATCCGTTACATATAGGCCCTTTGACGTAATGTTGCATTGAAGTGATATTTATCAATGTAATGATGTACCCAATCACCAGAGGGAGGCAAATACAAGTTTATTCGACAGAGGACTGGATTGCTGTCTTCTGACTTAGAAAACGGTGGGAAATCAATAAAATAAGTCATGTAAACATATATACTACCATTCAAAAGTTTGGGGTCACTTAGAAATGTCAATGTTTTTGGAAGAAAAATACATTTTTTTGTCCATTAAAATAACATCAAATTTATCAGAAATACAGTGTAGACATTGTTAATGTTGTAAATGACTATTGTAGCTGGAAATGGCTGACTTTTTATGGAATATCTACATAGGCCCATTATCAGCAACCATCACTCCTGTGTTCCAATGCCACGTTGTGTTAGCTAATCCAAATGTATAATTTTAAAAGGCTAATTGATCATTAGAAAACCCTTTTGCAATTATGTTAGCACAGCTGAAAACTTGTCCTGACTAAAGAAGCAATAAAACTGGCCTTCTTTAGACTAGTTGATTATCTGGAGCATCAGCATTTGTGGGTTCGATTGCAGGCTCAAAATGACCAGAAACAAATACATTTCTTCTGAAATTCGTCAGTCTATTCTTGTTCTGAAACCAGTCTCAACGTCAACAGTGAAGAGGCGACACCGGACACCGGGAAGAAGGCAAGCATCCCGGAGTCGCCTCTTCACTGTTGACGTTGAGACTGGTGTTTTGCGGGTACAATAATTATGCCATTCAGTTTCGATCACAAAAGTCAATCTGTGAATTGCCCACAAGGTGGCAGTATTTTCCCTATTGAAGTGACTGCTCTGCTCTCTGTCACCCACTGCTCAGTCACTACAGCYCATTATCCCGTTTCAATTTTCCATGAAAGACAGAGGCCCAGTCCCAAATGGAACCCTAGACCCTACACCAGACCTGGGCAATTCTTTTCCATTAGAATATATTTTTGCCATTGTGGGCCAGAATCATATTACAGGATTATACATCAGGTGTATGACTGTGTTGACAGATATATCTACCGTAAATCACATCCAGATATGCTGCTTATTTTACTTTTTTAACATGCACAGAAATAAACCACATCCATGTTCTCCTTTTGGTAGGTAGTTTCATTATTAAACATGCAATGAACTACACAGAGGGAAAAGTACACTGTGCATTCAGCACCACGGACAGAACTCTTGTTAATGGGTATGCACAAAAACACAAGAGAGAGAGCTCAACATTACATTTAAAATACTCAATCAGTGTGAGGAGTGAAGTCTCTGATGGGCATTGACTTGAGCAATGAAGTCAGGTATAGTTTCTGACGTCGCTATGCGCAGGATTGCTGAGAGTTGAGAGTCAGTAAGAAATGATCTGTGCCTTGACTTGTTATATTTCATCACTTAAAATGTCTGTTCACATACATAGGTTGACCCAAACAGTACAAACAACTTCTGAGCATGACTCCTAATCTTTGGAAAGTTTTGTTCATCGAGAGATGCATAGAACCTCACCAGTGACATTGTTTTGAATAGTTCTCCAATCACAGCATTAGATTGAAGATCGATAAGCTCAAGTTGTAGGTCAGTTGGAGCGTTATCCACATTGAAGGTGAAAGGAGAGGAAACCAACAGCATGTCATTTTCCAACACTTTGAAATCTTCAAAACTACGAGAAAACTCACCGTTCAAAGCACGCAGCAGCTATGTATACTTCTCCCGCAGGTCATCTGATAGGGAACAGACTAGTATTGTCGGAAGGTGGGTGAGATTGTTGGCTTCTACTTGGCAGGTCAGGAAGAGTAATTTTCCCTTGAAGGCTTTGACAAGGCTGTACATCTGATTAGCAAAAAGGCCCTTCCGTTGTAGTTTGGAATTCAGTTCATTCATGAGGGACATGATGTCCACAGTGAAGGCAAAATCAGCCAAACATTCTTTATCTTGCAGTTGAGGGAAATCCACATATTTCCCTTTTATTTGCAAAAACTCAGCAATCTCCAAATTCAGGTCCCGCACCCTTTTAAGCACGTTCGCCAAACTCCGCCATCTCACGTTTGTGTGGTAGGGGAGATCTGCATGACCCGACTCTGTCTCTTTCAACAGTGAGACAAACTGCCTGTGGTTTCAAGATTTTGCRCTTATGACGTTTACCACTTTAGTGACTGTATCTACAACATGGCTCATTTTCAGAACACATTTACAGAGCACCTCCTGATGAATAATGCAATGCAGGAAAATTATTTTCTGATCTGGCTTCAGCTCAGTTCAAAAGGACAATGTTTTTTCCTGTCAAGTTTGAGCACCCATCATTGGTCACACTCGATAACTTTTGCAACACACTTTTGCAACACACAACACAATCTCCTCCAATAAATCTTTCCCTGTGMTTGTGCACTTCATTGACTGCACTGAAGCAAGCTCCTCTGTAATTTCAAAGTCTGGGGTTATGCCTCGTAAGAATATCAACAACTGTGCCCTGTCAGGTGCATCACTTCTCTCATCCAGGGCCAAGGAGAAATAGGTGAAATCCTTCACCTTGTCTTTCAACTGTTGTTCCATATTCTCTGCGACGTCCTCAACATGTCACTGTTCGTCTTGACAGGGAAACATTTTCAAACACCTTTTTCTTGTCGGGGGCAAGGTATTGCTGCAGAGTCAATTAAACATTCTTGAACGAATTCGCCCWCAGCGAATGGCTTYKTATGTTTAGCAATTTTGTGGGACAGTACATAGCTAGCTCTCGCAATTCTGTTGTTTGCTGAATGCAGTTTTGTGAAAAGTCCCTGCTGCTTTTGCAACTGAGAAAGCAACTCTTTCGATGCACTTGCCCTCTGCTCAGAAGACATATTCCTATATTTCTCTGCGTGCTTCYTCTGGAAGTGTCTGTCCTCGTACAGTTGTTATTTATACGTGCCTTCAAAATAAATGTCCCACAACCGCTGGGAGTTAAATCATTACACAAAGGCGAGTATTCATTGGGCTTTTAATTTGAATAACAAATACATTTTTCAAAACTTTACTATCGCAAATTCTTTATGTCATCTGAGCATGATTCCGCGGGCCATTATCCGCAGGCCGTATTGCCCAGGCCTGCCCTACACCCTATGCACAAATCTGAGAGGATTTGACAGGTGCGTTCAATATTTTTATTTAACCTTTATTTAACTAGGCACGTCAGTTAAGAACAAATTCTTATTTACAATGACGGCCTACCAAAAGGCAAAAGGCCTGCTGCGGGGACGGGGGCTGGGATTAAAATGTAAAAATATATATAAATATAGGACAAAACACACATCACAACAAGAGAGACACAACACACAACACAATACTACATAAAGAGAGACCTAAGACAACAACATAGCAAGGCAGCAACACAACAACACAGCATGGTAGCAACACAACATGACAACAACATGGTAGCAACACAACATGGTAGCAGCACAAAACATGGTACAAATATTATTGGGCACAGACAACAGCACAAAGGGCAAGAAGGTAGAGACAATAATACATCATGCAAAGCAGCCACAACTGTCAGTAGGGGTGTCCATGATTGAGTCTTTGAATGAAGAGATTGAGATTAAACTGTCCAGTTTGAGTGTTTGTTGCAGCTCTTTCCAGTTGCTAGTTGCAGCGAACTGAAAAGACGAGCGACCCAGGGATATGTGTGCTTTGGGGACCTTTAACAGAATGTGACTGGTAGAACGGATGTTGTATGTGYAGAATGAGGGCTGCAGTAAATATCTCAGATAYMGGGGAGTGAGGCCTAAGAGAGTTTTATAAATAATCATCAACCAGTGGGTCTTGCGACGGGTACACAGAGATGACCACTTTACAGAGGAGTATAGAGTGCAGTGATGTGTCCTATAAGGGGCATTGGTGGCAAATCTGATGGCCGAATGGTAAAGAACATCTAGCCGCTCGAGAGCACCCTTACCTGCCGATCTATAAATGATGTCTCCGTAYTCTAGCATGGGTAGAATGGTCATCTGAATCAGGGTTAMTTTGGCAGCTGGGGGGAGAGGGGAATTKTTCTTTACCAAACCACATAATCTTTGTTTTGGAGGTGTTCAGAACAAGGTTGAGAGCAGAGAAAGCTTGTGGGACACTAAAAAAGCTTTGTAGTAGAGCATTTAACACAAAATCAGGGGAGGGGCCAGCTGAGTATAAGACTGTATCATCTGCATATAAATGGGTGAGAGAGCTTCCTACTGCCTGAGCTATGTTGTTGATGTAAATTGAGAAGAGCATGGGGCCTAGGATTGAGCCTTGGGGTACTCCCTTGGTGACAGGCAGTGGCTGAGACAGCAGATTTTCTGACTTTATACACTGCACTCTTTGAGAGAAGTAGCTAGCAAACCAAGCCAAAGACCCCTCAGAGACACCAATACTCCTTAGAATTGAATGGTCTACCGTATTAAAAGCCTTGGCCAAGTCAATAAAAATAGCAGCACAACATTGCTTAGAATCAAGGGCAATGGTGACATCATTGAGGACCTTTAAGGTTGCAGTGACACATCCATAACCTGAGCGGAAACCAGATTGCATACTAGAGAGAATACTATAGACATCACGAAAGCCAGTCAGTTGATTATTGACAAGTTTTTCCAACACTTTTGATAAACAGAGCAAAATAGAAATAGGCCTATAACAGTTAGGATCAGCTTGATCTCCCCCTTTAAATAAAGGACGAGCCGTGGCTGCCTTCCAAGCAATGGGAACCTCCCCAGAAAGGAGAGACGGGTTAAAACGTTTGGAGATATGCTTGGCGATGATAGGGGCAGCAACCTTAAAGAAGAAAGGGTCTAAACCATCTGACCCAGATGGTTTTTTGGGGTCAAGTTTCAGGAGCTCCTTTAGCATCTCGGACTCAGTGACTGCCTACAGGGAGAAACTTTGTAGCGGGGCAGGGGAAAAAGAGGGAGAAGCATCGGGGATAGTCGCATTAGAATGGGTGGGAGATGAGGAAATGTTGGACGGGCAAGGAGGCATGGCTGAGTCAAATAGGAATCCTGACTTAATGAAGTGGTGATTAAAGAGCTCATCCATGTGCTTCTTGTCAGTAACAACCATATCATCAACTTTAAGGGACAAGGGCAGCTGTGAGGAGGAGGGTTTATTCTCCAGGTCTTTAACCATTTTCCAGAACTGTTTGGGGTTAGACCCGCAGAGAGAGAACTGCTCCTTAAAAAGTAGGTCCAAGCGTCTTCAACAGAGGGGGTCAAGCTGATTCTATACCATTTTACAGAGGCCAGTTCATGAAGGAAGGCTTGCTCATTTAAGTTTTTTAGCAAGAGTCTATGACAAATCAGGACAGGTCTTCACTGAGCAGCCATTACGAACACAGACTGTAAAACAGTGATCACTAAGGTCTTTACAGAAAACACCAGACTGATACCTATCAGGATTATTTGTGAGGATAACATCGAGGAGAGTAGCCTTTTCTGTGTGTTTGGAGTCATACCTTTTGGGATTGGTAATAATCTGAGAAAAATTTAGGGAGTCCCATTGCTTTAGGACTTGCTCAGGTGGTTTAAGCATGTCCCAGTTTAGGTCACCTAGCAGGACAAGTTCAGACTTAGTGTGTCACGTTCCTGACCTTATTTCCTTTGTTTTGTCTTTGTTTAGTATGGTCAAGGCGTGAGTTGGGGTGGGCATTCTATGTTATGTGTTTCTATGTTGGGTTCATTTTCAATTAGCCTGATATGGTTCTCAATCAGGGGCAGGTGTTTTACGTTTCCTCTGATTGAGAACCATTTTAAGGTAGGCTGTTCTCACTGTTTGTTTGTGGGTGATTGTTCCTGTGTCTGTGTTTGTGCCACACGGGACTGTTTTCGTTCGTTTCGTTTATTTCATTCGTGTGTTCCTTCCTGTTCGTGCGTTCATGTTATATGTTCACAAGTTCAGGTCTGTTCACGTCGTTTATTGTTTTGTAGTTTGTTTAAGAGWTATTTCCGTCTTCGTTATTATTAATAAACAAATATGTATTCAACCCACGCTGCGTTTTGGTCCGATCCATGCTCCTCTTCAGAAGAGGAGGAGAACGAGCGTTACATAGTGTAAGGGGCCAGGAGAGAGCTTAGGGCATGGTAATACCTCCAATATGGTAATAGCTCCATCTTGTCTTCTGATAGGCTAGGTTGAAGATTCACTATATTTTTTATACCAATCACTTCCTCTCATATCTCTACAAGTGCATAGGGTATAGACTCTAGGGGTCCATTTGGGATTGGACCCAAATACTACACTGAGTGTACAAAATATTAGGAACACATGCTCTTTCCATGACATAGCCAGGAGCACCAGTTTGAGTGTGTCAAGAACTGAAACACTGCTGGGTTTTTCACGCTCAACAGTTTCCAATGTGTACCAAGAATGGTCTACCACCCAAAGGACATCCAGCCAACTTGACACAACTGTGGGAAGCATTGGAGTCAACAAGGGCCAGCATCCCTGTGGAACACTTTCGACACCTTGTAGAATCCATGCCCTGACGGCAAAAAGGGTGTTCCTAATGTTTTGTACATTGGTGTATGTGTGCAAGTTTAAGGACCAGAGGCAAATACAGGTTCAGATGTCTGACACAGGTTAACTATTTTAGCCAATGGTGTAATTGCCTGTGTGAGGGCAGTAGAAGTCACAAGGACAGACAGGTACCACTTGTATGGCAGGCTGAGTCCCAAATGGCAACTTATTCCCTACATAGTGCACTACTTTTGGCCAGAGCCATAATCTGCCCTGATCAAAAGTAGTGGGGAATAGGGTGCCATTTGGGACCTAGAGTCTAGACAGGATAATGTGGTCAGACAGTGTGCTCAGGTAATTGCTCTTTGGCAGTGGTAATGTTAGGCCTTATGAAAGATTTTATGCTTACTGAATTCTCTGAGTCAGTCCCCTGTATTCAAGCCTGAGTGCCAGTCTGTTTGCGTTATCATGCCAACTCCTTGTCACTCATTGTCATGCCAAAACAATTGTTTTGAGCAATGGAGTTTGCAAGAGCACAAACAGATCTGGAAACAGGCTAACTGTATTCCCTTTTTTTCACTCTCCTGTACTTCCTCTTGCTGTCTTACTGAAGAAACCGTGCCTCCAGACTACTACGCTCTAAAAAATGCTGGGTTAAAAACAACCTAATTTGGTTAAATATTGGACAGAACACAAGTTGGGTTATTTTGACCCAGCCAGTTGGGTTACAAACATCTCATTACCATGCCCTGCTCAGATCAGAAGACTGGAGGCGTGGCTTATTAGGGACGTGGCTTTCAGGTAGTTTTTTGGGAGTACCACCCGTGATAGTAAATGTCATTCCGGTGAATCTGTTCTGTTGTAATGTCAACACTTGTTGAGGTAGAGCACTGACACTTTTATAGCTTTAATAAGACGTACACAAAAGTACGAGTTC